>NC_042963.1:56662567-56700067 GCF_901001165.1 Salmo trutta | reverse complement strand
TTTCTATCCATGTATTCTACCGATATACTACATATTCTATCCATGTATTCTACAGATATACTACATATTCTATCCATGTATTCTACAGATATACTACATATTCTATCCATGTAATCTACAGATATACTACATATTCTATCCATGTATTCTACAGATATACTACATATTCTATCCATGTATTCTACAGATATACTACATATTCTATCCATGTATTCTTCAGATATACTACATATTCTATCCATGTATTCTACAGATATACTACATATTCTATCCATGTATTCTACAGATATACTACATATTCTATCCATGTATTCTACAGGTATACTACATATTCTATCCATGTATTCTTCAGATATACTACATATTCTATCCATGTATTCTATAATACTACATATTCTATCCATGTATTCTATAATACTACATATTCTATCCATGTATTCTACAGATATACTACATATTCTATCCATGTATTCTATAATACTACATATTCTATCCATGTATTCTACAGATATACTACATATTCTATCCATGTATTCTTCAGATATACTACATATTCTATCCATGTGTTCTATAATACTACATATTCTATCCATGAATTCTATAATACTACATATTCTATCCATGTATTCTACAGATATACTACATATTCTATCCATGTATTCTACAGATATACTACATATTCTATCCATGTATTCTATAATACTACATATTCTATCCATGTATTCTATAATACTACATATTCTATCCATGTATTCTTCAGATATACTACATATTCTATCCATGTATTCTACAGATATACTACATATTCTATCCATGTATTCTATAATACTACATATTCTATCCATGTATTCTACAGATATACTACATATTCTATCCATGTATTCTATAATACTACATATTCTATCCATGTATTCTACAGATATACTACATATTCTATCCATGTATTCTACAGATATACTACATATTCTATCCATGTATTCTATAATACTACATATTCTATCCATGTATTCTACAGATATACTACATATTCTATCCATGTATTCTTCAGATATACTACATATTCTATCCATGTGTTCTATAATACTACATATTCTATCCATGAATTCTATAATACTACATATTCTATCCATGTATTCTACAGATATACTACATATTCTATCCATGTATTCTACAGATATACTACATATTCTATCCATGTATTCTATAATACTACATATTCTATCCATGTATTCTATAATACTACATATTCTATCCATGTATTCTTCAGATATACTACATATTCTATCCATGTATTCTACAGATATACTACATATTCTATCCATGTATTCTATAATACTACATATTCTATCCATGTATTCTACAGATATACTACATATTCTATCCATGTATTCTATAATACTACATATTCTATCCATGTATTCTACAGATATACTACATAATCTATCCATGTATTCTACAGATATTACATATTCTATCCATGTATTCTTCAGATACTACATATTCTATCCATGTATTCTACAGATATACTACATATTCTATCCATGTATTCTACAGATATACTACATATTCTATCCATGTATTCTACAGATATACTACATATTCTATCCATGTATTCTACAGATATACTACATATTCTATCCATGTATTCTACAGATATACTACATATTCTATCCATGTATTCTTCAGATATACTACATATTCTATCCATGTATTCTATAATACTACATATTCTATCCATGTATTCTATAATACTACATATTCTATCCATGTATTCTACAGATATACTACATATTCTATCCATGTATTCTATAATACTACATATTCTGTCCATGTATTCTACAGATATACTACATTTCTATCCATGTATTCTACAGATATACTACATATTCTATCCATGTATTTTTCAGATATACTACATATTCTATCCATGTATTCTATAATACTACATATTCTATCCATGTATTCTTCAGATATACTACATATTCTATCCATGTATTCTACAGATATACTACATATTCTATCCATGTATTCTACAGATATACTACATATTCTATCCATGTATTCTACAGATATACTACATATTCTATCCATGTATTCTATAATACTACATATTCTATCCATGTATTCTACAGATATACTACATATTCTATCCATGTATTCTACAGATATACTACATATTCTATCCATGTATTCTACAGATATACTACATATTCTATCCATGTATTCTACAGATATACTACATATTCTATCCATGTATTCTACAGATATACTACATATTCTATCCATGTATTCTACAGATATACTACATATTCTATCCATGTATTCTACAGATATACTACATATTCTATCCATGTATTCTACAGATATACTATATATTCTATCCATGTATTCTACAGATATACTACATATTCTATCCATGTATTCTTCAGATATACTACATATTCTATCCATGTATTCTATAATACTACATATTCTATCCATGTATTCTTCAGATATACTACATATTCTATCCATGTATTCTACCGATATACTACATATTCTATCCATGTATTCTACAGATATACTACATATTCTATCCATGTATTCTACAGATATACTACATATTCTATCCATGTATTCTACAGATATACTACATATTCTATCCATGTATTCTACAGATATACTACATATTCTATCCATGTATTCTACAGATATACTACATATTCTATCCATGTATTCTTCAGATATACTATATATTCTATCCATGTATTCTACAGATATACTACATATTCTATCCATGTGTTCTACAGATATACTACATATTCTATCCATGTATTCTACAGATATACTACATATTCTATCCATGTATTCTTCAGATATACTACATATTCTATCCATGTATTCTATAATACTACATATTCCATCCATGTATTCTATAATACTACATATTCTATCCATGTATTCTACAGATATACTACATATTCTATCCATGTATTCTATAATACTACATATTCTATCCATGTATTCTTCAGATATACTACATTTTCTATCCATGTATTCTACCGATATACTACATATTCTATCCATGTATTCTACAGATATACTACATATTCTATCCATGTATTCTACAGATATACTACATATTCTATCCATGTATTCTACAGATATACTACATATTCTATCCATGTATTCTACAGATATACTATATATTCTATAAATGTATTCTACAGATATACTACATATTCTATCCATGTATTCTTCAGATATACTACATATTCTATCCATGTATTCTATAATACTACATATTCTATCCATGTATTCTTCAGATATACTACATTTTCTATCCATGTATTCTACCGATATACTACATATTCTATCCATGTATTCTACAGATATACTACATATTCTATCCATGTATTCTACAGATATACTACATATTCTATCCATGTAATCTACAGATATACTACATATGCTATCCATGTATTCTACAGATATACTACATATTCTATCCATGTATTCTACAGATATACTACATATTCTATCCATGTATTCTTCAGATATACTACATATTCTATCCATGTATTCTACAGATATACTACATATTCTATCCATGTATTCTACAGATATACTACATATTCTATCCATGTATTCTACAGGTATACTACATATTCTATCCATGTATTCTTCAGATATACTACATATTCTATCCATGTATTCTATAATACTACATATTCTATCCATGTATTCTATAATACTACATATTCTATCCATGTATTCTACAGATATACTACATATTCTATCCATGTATTCTATAATACTACATATTCTATCCATGTATTCTACAGATATACTACATATTCTATCCATGTATTCTTCAGATATACTACATATTCTATCCATGTGTTCTATAATACTACATATTCTATCCATGAATTCTATAATACTACATATTCTATCCATGTATTCTACAGATATACTACATATTCTATCCATGTATTCTACAGATATACTACATATTCTATCCATGTATTCTATAATACTACATATTCTATCCATGTATTCTACAGATATACTACATGTTCATTCCATGTATTCTACAGATATACTACATATTCTATCCATGTATTCTACAGATATACTACATATTCTATCCATGTATTCTACAGATATACTACATATTCTATCCATGTATTCTACAGATATACTACATATTCTATCCATGTATTCTTCAGATATACTACATATTCTATCCATGTATTCTATAATACTACATATTCTATCCATGTATTCTACAGATATACTACATATTCTATCCATGTATTCTACAGATATACTACATATTCTATCCATGTATTCTACAGATATACTACATATTCTATCCATGTATCCTTCAGATATACTACATATTCTATCCATGTATTCTACAGTTATACTACATATTCTATCCATGTATTCTACAGATATACTACATATTCTATCCATGTATTCTACAGATATACTACATATTCTATCCATGTATTCTTCAGATATACTACATATTCTATCCATGTATTCTACAGATATACTACATATTCTATGCATGTATTCTATAATACTACATATTCTATCCATGTATTCTACAGATATACTACATATTCTATCCATGTATTCTACAGATATACTACATATTCTATCCATGTATTCTATAATACTACATATTCTATCCATGTATTCTATAATACTACATATTCTATCCATGTATTCTTCAGATATACTACATATTCTATCCATGTATTCTTCAGATATACTACATATTCTATCCATGTATTCTGTAATACTACATATTCTATCCATATATTCTTCAGATATACTATATATTCTATCCATGTATTCTACAGATATACTACATATTCTATCCATGTATTCTACAGATATACTACATATTCTATCCATGTATTCTACAGATATACTACATATTCTATCCATGTATTCTACAGATATACTACATATTCTATCCATGTATTCTATAATACTACATATTCTATCCATGTATTCTACAGATATACTACATATTCTATCCATGTAATCTACAGATATACTACATATTCTATCCATGTATTCTATAATACTACATATTCTATCCATGTATTCTACAGATATACTACATATTCTATCCATGTATTCTTCAGATATACTACATATTCTATCCATGTATTCTTCAGATATACTACATATTCTATCCATGTATTCTATAATACTACATATTCTATCCATGTATTCTTCAGATATACTACATATTCTATCCATGTATTCTATAATACTACATATTCTATCCATGTGTTCTACAGATATACTACATATTCTATCCATGTATTCTACAGATATACTACATATTCTATCCATGTATTCTATAATACTACATATTCTATCCATGTATTCTACAGATATACTACATATTCTATCCATGTATTCTACAGATATACTACATATTCTATCCATGTATTCTACAGATATACTACATATTCTATCCATGTAATCTACAGATATACTACATATTCTATCCATGTATTCTATAATACTACATATTCTATCCATGTATTCTACAGATATACTACATATTCTATCCATGTATTCTACAGATATACTACATATTCTATCCATGTTTCTAGCAGATATCTACAATTTCATCCATGTATTCTACAGATATACTACATATTCTATCCATGTAATCTACAGATATACTACATATTCTATCCATGTATTCTATAATACTACATATTCTATCCATGTATTCTACAGATATACTACATATTCTATCCATGTATTCTTCAGATATACTACATATTCTATCCATGTATTCTTCAGATATACAACATATTCTATCCATGTATTCTATAATACTACATATTCTATCCATGTATTCTTCAGATATACTACATATTCTATCCATGTATTCTATAATACTACATATTCTATCCATGTATTCTACAGATATACTACATATTCTATCCCATGTATTCTTCAGATATACTACATATTCTATCCATGTATTCTATAATACTACATATTCTATCCATGTATTCTACAGATATACTACATATTCTATCCATGTATTCTACAGATATACTACATATTCTATCCATGTATTCTACAGATATACTACTATATTCTATCCATGTAATCTACAGATATACTACATATTCTATCCATGTATTCTATAATACTACATATTCTATCCATGTATTCTACAGATATACTACATATTCTATCCATGTATTCTACAGATATACTACATATTCTATCCATGTATTCTACAGATATACTACATATTCTATCCATGTATTCTACAGATATACTACATATTCTATCCATGTATTCTACAGATATACTACATATTTCTATCCATGTATTCTACAGATTATACTATATATTCTATAAATGTATTCTACAGATATACTACATATTCTATCCATGTATTCTTCAGATATACTACATATTCTATCCATGTATTCTATAATACTACATATTCTATCCATGTATTCTTCAGATATACTACATATTCTATCCATGTATTCTACCGATATACTACATATTCTATCCATGTATTCTACAGATATTACTACATATTCTATCCATGTATTCTACAGATTACTACATATTCTATCCATGTATTCTACAGATATACTACATATTCTATCCATGTATTCTACAGATATACTACATATTCTATCCATGTATTCTACAGATATACTACATATTCTATCCATGTATTCTACAGATATACTACATATTCTATCCATGTATTCTTCAGATATACTACATATTCTATCCATGTATTCTACAGATATACTACATATTCTATCCATGTATTCTTCAGATATACTACATATTCTATCCATGTATTCTACAGGTATACTACATATTCTATCCATGTATTCTTCAGATATACTACATATTCTATCCATGTATTCTATAATACTACATATTCTATCCATGTATTCTATAATACTACATATTCTATCCATGTATTCTACAGATATACTACATATTCTATCCATGTATTCTATAATACTACATATTCTATCCATGTATTCTACAGATATACTACATATTCTATCCATGTATTCTTCAGATATACTACATATTCTATCCATGTGTTCTATAATACTACATATTCTATCCATGAATTCTATAATACTACATATTCTATCCATGTATTCTACAGATATACTACATATTCTATCCATGTATTCTTCAGATATACTACATATTCTATCCATGTATTCTATAATACTACATATTCTATCCATGTATTCTATAATACTACATATTCTATCCATGTATTCTACAGATATACTACATATTCTATCCATGTATTCTATAATACTACATATTCTATCCATGTATTCTTCAGATATAGTACATATTCTATCCATGTATTCTACAGATATACTACATATTCTATCCATGTATTCTACAGATATACTACATATTCTATCCATGTATTCTACAGATATACTACATATTCTATCCATGTATTCTACAGATATACTACATATTCTATCCATGTATTCTACAGATATACTACATATTCTATCCATGTATTCTTCAGATATACTACATATTCTATCCATGTATTCTTCAGATATACTACATATTCTATCCATATATTCTACAGATATACTACATATTCTATCCATGTATTCTATAATACTACATATTCTATCCATGTATTCTACAGATATACTTCATATTCTATCCATGTATTCTATAATACTACATATTCTATCCATGTATTCTACAGATATACTACATATTCTATCCATGTATTTTTCAGATATACTACATATTCTATCCATGTATTCTATAATACTACATATTCTATCCATGTATTCTATAATACTACATATTCTATCCATGTATTCTACAGATATACTACATATTCTATCCATGTATTCTTCAGATATACTACATATTCTATCCATGTATTCTATAATACTACATATTCTATCCATGTATTCTATAATACTACATATTCTATCCATGTATTCTACAGATATACTACATATTCTATCCATGTATTCTATAATACTACATATTCTATCCATGAATTCTACAGATATACTACATATTCTATCCATGTATTCTACAGATATACTACATATTCTATCCATGTATTCTATAATACTACATATTCTATCCATGTATTCTACAGATATACTACATATTCTATCCATGTATTCTACAGATATACTACATATTCTATCCATGTATTCTTCAGATATACTACATATTCTATCCATGTATTCTACAGATATACTACATATTCTATCCATGTATTCTACAGATATACTACATATTCTATCCATGTATTCTACAGATATACTACATATTCTATCCATGTATTCTACAGATATAATACATATTCTATCCATGTATTCTTCAGATATACTACATATTCTATCATGTATTCTACAGATATACTACATATTCTATCCATGTATTCTATAATACTACATATTCTATCCATGTATTCTACAGATATACTACATATTCTATCCATGTATTCTACAGATATACTACATATTCTATCCATGTATTCTACAGATATACTACATATTCTATCCATGTATTCTATAATACTACATATTCTATCCATGTATTCTACAGATATACTACATATTCTATCCATGTATTCTTCAGATATACTACATATTCTATCCATGTATTCTATAATACTACATATTCTATCCATGTATTCTACAGATATACTACATGTTCATTCCATGTATTCTACAGATATACTACATATTCTATCCATGTATTCTACAGATATACTACATATTCTATCCATGTATTCTACAGATATACTACATATTCTATCCATGTATTCTACAGATATACTACATATTCTATCCATGTATTCTTCAGATATACTACATATTCTATCCATGTATTCTACAGATATACTACATATTCTATCCATGTATTCTACAGATATACTACATATTCTATCCATGTATTCTACAGATATACTACATATTCTATCCATGTATTCCACAGATATACTACATATTCTATCCATGTATCCTTCAGATATACTACATATTCTATCCATGTATTCTACAGATATACTACATATTCTATCCATGTATTCTACAGATATACTACATATTCTATCCATGTATTCTACAGATATACTACATATTCTATCCATGTATTCTTCAGATATACTACATATTCTATCCATGTATTCTACAGATATACTACATATTCTATCCATGTATTCTATAATACTACATATTCTATCCATGTATTCTACAGATATACTACATATTCTATCCATGTATTCTACAGATATACTACATATTCTATCCATGTATTCTATAATACTACATATTCTATCCATGTATTCTATAATACTACATATTCTATCCATGTATTCTTCAGCTATACTACATATTCTATCCATGTATTCTTCAGATATACTACATATTCTATCCATGTATTCTGTAATACTACATATTCTGTCCATATATTCTTCAGATATACTATATATTCTATCCATGTATTCTACAGATATACTACATATTCTATCCATGTATTCTACAGATATACTACATTTTCTATCCATGTATTCTACAGATATACTACATATTCTATCCATGTATTCTACAGATATACTACATATTCTATCAATGTATTCTATAATACTACATATTCTATCCATGTATTCTACAGATATACTACATATTCTATCCATGTATTCTACAGATATACTACATATTCTATCCATGTATTCTACGATATACTACATATTCATCCATGATTTCTTATATACGACTATTCTATCCATGTATTCTTACAGATATACTACATATTCTATCCATGTAATCTACAGATATACTACATCTCTATCCATGTATTTCTATAATACTACATATTCTATCCATGTATTCTACAGATATACTACATATTCATCCATGTATTCTCAGATATACTACATATTCATCCATGTATTCTCAGATATACTACATATTCTATCCATTATTCTATAATACTACATATTCTATCATGTATTCTTCAGATATACTACATATTCTATCCATGTATTCGATAATACTACATATTCTATCCATGTATTCTACAGATATACTACTATTCTATCCATGATTCTTCAGATATACTACATATCTATCCAGTGTATTCTATAATACTACATATTCTATCCATGTATTCTACCGATATACTACATATTCTATCCATGTATTCTACAGATATACTACATATTCTATCCATGTATTCTATAATACTACATATTCTATCCATGTATTCTACAGATATACTACATATTCTATCCATGTATTCTTCAGATATACTACATATTCTATCCATGTATTCTTCAGATATACTACATATTCTATCCATGTATTCTATAATACTACATATTCTTTCCATGTATTCTTCAGATATACTACATATTCTATCCATGTATTCTATAATACTACATATTCTATCCATGTATTCTACAGATATACTACATATTCTATCCATGTATTCTTCAGATATACTACATATTCTATCCATGTATTCTATAATACTACATATTCTATCCATGTATTCTACAGATATACTACATATTCTATCCATGTATTCTATAATACTACATATTCTATCCATGTATTCTACAGATATACCACATATTCTATCCATGTATTCTACAGATATACTACATATTCTATCCATGTATTCTACAGATATACTACATATTCTATCCATGTATTCTTCAGATATACTACATATTCTATCCATGTATTCTATAATACTACATATTCTATCCATGTATTCTACAGATATACTACATATTCTATCCATGTATTCTACAGATATACTACATATTCTATCCTGTATTCTACAGATATACTACATATTCTATCCATGTATCCTTCAGATATACTACATATTCTATCCATGTATTCTACAGATTATACTAATATTCTATCCATGTATTCTACAGATATACTACATATTCTATCCATGTATTCTACAGATATACTACATATTCTATCCATGTATTCTTCAGATATACTACATATTCTATCCATGTATTCTACAGATATACTACATATTCTATCCATGTATTCTATAATACTACATATTCTATCCATGTATTCTACAGATATACTACATATTCTATCCATGTATTCTACAGATATACTACATATTCTATCCATGTATTCTATAATACTACATATTCTATCCATGTATTCTATAATACTACATATTCTATCCATGTATTCTATAATACTACATATTCTATCCATGTATTCTTCAGATATACTACATATTCTATCCATGTATTCTTCAGATATACTACATATTCTATCCATGTATTCTATAATACTACATATTCTATCCATGTATTCTTCAGATTATACTACATATTCTATCCATGTATTCTACAGATATACTACATATTCTATCCATGTATTCTACAGATATACTACATATTCTATCCATGTATTCTACAGATATACTACATATTCTATCCATGTATTCTACAGATATACTACATATTCTATCCATGTATTCTATAATACTACATATTCTATCCATGTATTCTACAGATATACTACATATTCTATCCATGTATTCTACAGATTACTACATATTCTATCCATGTATTCTATAATACTACATATTCTATCCATGTATTCTACAGATATACTACATATTCTATCCATGTATTCTACAGATATACTACATATTCTATCCATGTATTCTATAGTACTACATATTCTATCCATGTATTCTACAGATATACTACATATTCTATCCATGTATTCTTCAGATATACTACATATTCTATCCATGTATTCTTCAGATATACTACATATTCTATCCATGTATTCTATAATACTACATATTCTATCCATGTATTCTTCAGATATACTACATATTCTATCCATGTATTCTACAGATATACTACATATTCTATCCATGTATTCTACAGATATACTACATATTCTATCCATGTATTCTATAATACTACATATTCTATCCATGTATTCTATAATACTACATATTCTATCCATGTATTCTACAGATATACTACATATTCTATCCATGTATTCTACAGATATACTACATATTCTATCCATGTATTCTATAATACTACATATTCTATCCATGTATTCTATAATACTACATATTCTATCCATGTATTCTACAGATATACTACATATTCTATCCATGTATTCTTCAGATATACTACATATGCTATCCACATACTGTCCATAATATGGCTGGTGGCATTGTCATGCTGGAGGATCATGTCAGGACTAGCCTGCAGGTAGGGTACCACATGAGGGAGGAGGATGTCTTCCCAGATAGCCTGCAATGACGACAAGCCCCAGACCATGATGGACCCTCCACTCTCAAATTGATCCCGCTCCAGAGTACAGGCCTCAGTGCAACGCTCATTCCTTCGACGATAAACGTGAATCCAACCATGACCCCTGGTGAGACAAAACCGCGACTCGTCAGTGAAGAGCACTTTTTGCCAGTCCTGTCTGGTCCAGCGACGGTGGGTTTGTGCCCATAGGTGACGTTGTTGCCGGTGATGTCTGGTGAGGACCTGCCTTACAACAGGCCTACAAGCCCTCAGTCCAGCCTCTCTCAGCCTATTACGGACAGCCTGAGCACTGATGGATGGATTGTGCGTTCCTGGTGTTACTCGAGCAGTTGTTGTTGCCATCCTGTACATGTCCCGCAGGTGTGATGTTCGGATGTACCGATCCTGTGCAGGTGTTGTTAGACGTGGTCTGCCACTGCGAGGACGATCAGCTGCCCGTCCTGTCTCCCTGTAGCGCTGTCTTAGGTGTCTCACAGTACGGACATTGTAATTTATTGCCCTGGCCATATCTGCAGTCCTCATGCCTCCTTGCAGCATGCCTAAGGCACATTCACGCAGATGAGCAGGGATCCTGGGCATCTTTCTTTTGGTGTTTTTCAGAGTCAGTAGAAAGGCCTCTTTAGTGTCCTAAGTTTTCTTAACTGTGACCTTAATTGCCTACCGTCTGTAAGCTGTTAGTGTGTTAACGACCGTTCCACAGGTGCATATTAATTAATTGTTTATGGTTCATTGAACAGTGTTTAAACCCTTTACAAGGAAGATCTGTGAAAAGGGACGTTTCTGAGTTTATATATGTTTTCATATGTGTGCATATACAGTTGAAGTCGGAAGTTTACATACACCTTAGCCAAATAAATTTAAACACAGTTTTTCACAATTCCTGACATTTAATCCTCGTAAATATTCCCTATCTTAGGTCAGTTAAGATCACCACTTTATTTTAAGAATGTGAAATGTCAATTGTTTTTTGTATTGTATTTGTAGCCCTGGATGTTCTAAAAAGAAAATGGCAAAATGGCGGCAGGGCAAGTAGATGAATGAAAGTAGTGAATTTCAGCTTTTTCACTGTGTGACCATTGGAGTTGTGTCTTTTTTCTCTAGGCGTGTACATCCTGATAGCTGTGGGAGCAGTGATGATGATTGTAGGGTTCCTTGGTTGCTACGGTGCCATCCAGGAATCTCAGTGCCTCCTTGGAACGGTGAGTGAGTGACCACTAGAGGGCAGCAGGACACACTACTACAGGGCAGCAGGACACACCACTAGAGGGCAGCAGGACACACCACTAGAGGGCAGCAGGACACACCACTACAGGGCAGCAGGACACACCACTAGAGGGCAGCACCGCATGTCTTCCCTGTGGCACAGTTGGTAGAGCATGGTGTTTGCAACGCCAGCATGGTGTGTGCAACGCCAGGGTTGTGGGTTCGATTCACACAGCAAAATAAAATGCATGAAATGAAATGTATGCATTCACTACTGTAAGTTGCTCTGGATAAGAGCGTCTGCTAAATGACTAAAATGTAAATGTCTTTTAGGACACGCCGCTCAACATTGGAGTGTAGCAGGGCCCTACAGCGCTATCTCTCAGGGATAGAATATATATTTTATTATCTATCGGTTAGAACAGAAATGTATTTTTTTTTTACCTTAATTAACATATCCAGATATACATACACGTTGAGAGGCACAGGGTCAGCCACAGTGCAGCGTCCCTGGATGGACAGCAATACTGACAGACGTGTAAACATGGGAGAGTAGCACAACCCTACAGCTCTCTCTCTCTCTCTCTCTCTCTCTCTCTCAGTAACACAGCGCCTCTCTCTCTCTCTCTCTCTCTCTCAGTAACACAGCCTCTCTCTCTCTCTCTCTCTCTCTCTCTCAGTAACACAGCCTAGCTCTCTCTCTCTCTCTCTCTCTCTCTCAGTAACACAGCCTTACAGCTCTCTCTCTCTCTCTCTCTCTCTCTCTCTCTCTCTCTCAGTAACACAGCCTCTCTCTCTCTCTCTCTCTCTCTCTCAGTAACACAGCCTTACAGCTCTCTCTCTCTCTCTCTCGCTCTCTCAGTAGCACAACCCTACAGCTCTCTCTCTCTCTCTCTCTCTCTCTCTCTCAGTAGCACAACCCTATAGCTCTCTCTCTCTCTCTCTCTCTCTCTCTCTCAGTAACACAGCCTTACAGCTCTCTCTCTCTCTCTCTCGCTCTCTCAGTAGCACAACCCTACAGCTCTCTCTCTCTCTCTCTCTCTCTCTCTCTCAGTAGCACAACCCTATAGCTCTCTCTCTCTCTCTCTCTCTCACTCTCTCTCTCTCTCTCAGTAACACAGCCCTACAGCTCTCTTTCTCTCTCAGTAACACAGCCGTTCAACACACAGGAGAGTAACACAGCCTTTCAACTCTCTGAGCCCATCTCTCAGTAACAAGCCCTCCAGCTCTCTCTCTCTCTCTCTCTCTCTCTCTCTCTCTCTCTCTCTCTCTCTCTCTCTCTCTCTCTCTCTCTCTATCCTTTTTGTGGAAGATCAAGTTTTGGCCTTCAGTAAAGTAAAGCCCTGAGATTACACATATGCCCATTTTTGAAAAAGTTTGACAAATTAATCTCTCTTTTGTCTTTCTCTTTCAGTTCTTCTTCCTGTTGGTGTGCCTCTTCGCCTGTGAGGTGGCTGCTGGGATCTGGGGATTTAGTAACCGAGACACAGTAAGACACACACGCACAAGCATGCACATGCCCGCATACACACACACACACACACACACACACGTCGACTCTACCAAACTCTGCTATCTCCGTTCGTTCCAGATCTCCAAGGAGATGATAAACTTCTATGACGCGGCGTACATCAAGTCAGTGGACGTCATAGACTCTTCTAGCAAAACAGCTGCTATCAAAGTCCTGGAAGTGTTCCACGAGACGGTAGGTCACCACTCTCACCTCTGGGTTATTTCATCATCATTTTAATCTGTTAAAGTGGTTAACAGAGTTGTAGCAATAATGTAGTAATGTGATTATAAAACACTAGCTATTCCTGTAGATCCTGAAGATCAGAATTGACTGCGTTTACACAGGCAGCCCAATTGTTATCTTTTATTCATTAATTGTGTCTTTTGACCAATCAGATCAGCTCTGGAAGAAAAAAAAGAGCTCATCTGAAAAGATCTGATGTGATTGGTTAAAAAATCAATTTGTGAATTAATAAAATATAAAATCAAGTCAAATCAAATTGTATTTGTCACATGCGCCAAATACAACAGGTGTAGACCTTACAAGGAAATTCTTACTTACAAGCCCTTACCCAACAATGCAGTTTTAAGAAAAAAACAATAAATAAAAGTAACAAATAACTATAGAGCAGCAGTAAAATAACAATAGCGGGGTTATATACAGGAGGTACTTGTACAGAGTCAATGTGGAGGCTATATACATTTACATTTACATTTAAGTCATTTAGAAGATGCTCTTATCCACTTTACAATAGTGCATCTAAATATTTTAGGGGGGGAGGGGTTAGAAGGATTACTTTATCCTATCCTATATACAGGGGGTACCGGTACAGAGTCAATGTGGAGGCTATATACAGGGGGTACTTGTACAGAGTCAATGTGGAGGCTATATACAGGGGGTACTTGTACAGAGTCAATGTGGAGGCTATATACAGGGGGTACCGGTACAGAGTCAATGTGGAGGCTATATACAGGGGGTACCGGTACAGAGTCAATGTGGAGGCTATATACAGGGGGGTACAGAGTCAATGTGGAGGCTATATACAGGGGGTACCAGTACAGTGTCAATGTGGAGGCTATATACAGGGTGTTACGGTACAGAGTCAATGTGGAGGCTATATACAGGGGTACCGGTACAGAGTCAATGTGGAGGCTATATACAGGGGGTACCGGTACAGAGTCAATGTGGAGGCTATATACAGGGGGGTACTAGTACAGAGTCAATGTGGAGGGGCACCAGTGTAGAGGTAATTGAGGTAATATGTACTGTGCATGTAGGTAGAGTTATTAAAGTGACTATGATAATAACAGAGAGTACTGTAGCAGCAGCGTAAAAGAGGGTGTGGGGGGAGGCAATACAAATAGTCTGGGTAGCCATTTGATTAGCTATTCAGGAGTCTTATGGCTTGGGGGTAGAAGCTGTTTAGAAGCTTCTTGGACCTAGACTTGGCACTCCGGTACCACTTGCCGTGCGGTAGCAGAGAGAACAGTCTATGACTAAGGTGGCTGGAGTCTGACAATTTTTAGGGCCTTCCTCTGACACCGCCTGGTATGGAGGTCCTGGATGACAGGAAGGAATTGGGCTGCTGGTGTAAACGCTGTTTAATATTGAAAATGTATCTGTTATTGCTGAGGGAAAAAGATGCACATCTTATCTCAGAGTTATTTCATGATAACTGTGGTCTTTTTTTTGGAACAATACCTTTCTAAAAATGTATTCTCCTCAATGCTCACAGATCACTGCACCTGTACATAGCCCATCTATAATTTAGCCCAAACTACTACCTCTTCCCCTACTGTATTTATTTATTTTGCTCCTTTGCACCCCAGTATTTCTACTTTCAAATCTACCATTCCAGTGTTTTACTTGCTATATTGTATTTACTTTGCCACCATGGCCTTTTTTGCCTTAACCTCCCTTATCTCACCTCATTTGCTCACATTGTATATAGACTTATTTTTCTACTGTATTATTGACTGTATGTTTGTTTTACTCCATGTGTAACTATGTGTTGTTATATGTTGTCAAACTGCTTTGCTTTATCTTGGCCAGGTCGCAATTATAAATGAGAACTTGTTCTCAACTTGACTACCTGGTTTAAATAAAGGTGAAATAAAAATAAATAAATAAATAAATAAAAATGCGATCGTTGTACTGTGACGGTTCTGTAGAACTGAGGGAGGGCTGGGGGAGAGAAATATCAATCAATCAATCAATCACATGACTGAGCGGTTGTCTCTACCTGTGTCCTCAGCTGGACTGCTGTGGTAAAGGAGATGACTCTCCCTTATTCAAACAAGTAGCCGTAGCTCTGTGTCCCAAGAAGACGCAGGACGATGCCTTGTTGAAACCTCAGGTACAGTTCACACAGCGCGTTGTCCCCCAGGTCAATGTCCAATGATTCAGAGGGTTCGGGTTCAATACGGGTAGACACATTTAAGTTGAACGTCTTCATTTGTGCAACTGACTAGGTATCCCCCCCTTTTACCTTCCCTTTCCAATGGTTTGATATTTGGTGAAGTAGTTCAAATGGATGTTTTATAATATTTGGATTTTGCAAAAAACATTGGCGTCCCAAAAACAGCATTCTCTCCTGGAAGGGAATCATAATCATTATTACTGTAAATCTCTATGTACTATTTTAAATGAATGCTTTACACAGCACATTTATATGGCAGGAGGAAAACAAACGTTTAAGTGTTGGTCGTTATCGACCTCCCTGTGTTCCCCTCCCACTAGAGCTGTCATCTGAAGCTGAAGGACCTCTTCTCTGAGAAGCTCTGCCTGATTGGTCTAGCTGCCCTGGTGGTCGCTGTCATCATGGTGAGCGGTGTTACCATGGAGACGCTTCCGGACCGCGGTTGGATTACTTTTCTGTTATATTCTATAATCCACTGCGCTACCGTAAACAAAACTTTGGAAGTTACTATCTGTTACTACTAGTTACTATCTGCACAGACAGAAAGGTTCTCCTGACCTCTGCTGTCCTGACTGAGTGAGGACAGATGTTGAAGTCTTGATAAAGACCTTCCTCTTCTTCTTCCTCTGTAGATCTTTGAGATGATCTTCACCATGGTTCTCTGCTGTGCGATCCGCAACGCCACCCCAGTGTACTAGAACCACAGAACCGTAATAGAACAACAGAACCATAGAATGACGGAACCGTGGAATCATAGAACCACAGAACCATATTGGAGGGGAAAGTCCTCTACAGATCAAAGCCAACAAAGGGGATACAAAATGTTATGTTATGTTTTGTGTTGTAGTTTCTGTTATGTTTTGTTTAGTTCCTGTTATGTTTTGTGTTGTAGTTCCTGTTTTGTGTTGTAGTTACGTTTTGTGTTGTAGTTCCTGTTTTGTGTTGCAGTTACGTTTTGTGTTGTAGTTCCTGTTTTGTGTTGTAGTTCCTGTTTTGTGTTGTAGTTCCTGTTCTGTGTTGTAGTTCCTGTTTTGTTTTGTAGTTCCTGTTTTGTGTTGTAGTTCCTGTTTTGTGTTGTAGTTCCTGTTTTCTGTAGTTCCTGTTTTGTGTTGTAGTTCCTGTTCTGTGTTGTAGTTCCTGTTCTGTGTTGTAGTTCCTGTTTTGTGTTGTAGTTCCTGTTTTCTGTAGTTCCTGTTTTGTGTTGTAGTTCCTGTTTTGTGTTGTAGTTCCTGTTTTCTGTAGTTCCTGTTTTGTGTTGTAGTTCCTGTTCTGTGTTGTAGTTCCTGTTCTGTGTTGTAGTTCCTGTTCGTTCTTATTATATTGCAGGATCATGTACATTTTTATATGTACATTTTTATCAGTATTTTTGAATAGAGACTAGATTTTACTACGGTATTTTTGTTAATTATGTTTGAACAATACTTCTAATATAACAGTTTGATTCTTTTGATGACCGTTGATTAAATGCCAGGCTTTGACCAGCGGACATTCAGCATCACTCTAATGCTAAATCTTTTACTAATTGATTTTTCTCTTTGAGTCACTTTGTATCTTTTCGTGAAGGACTTCTCCAAGGTCGAAAAGTTCAGTGCTCTTTTTTTATGGTTGTATAATCTGTAGATATTCATTGAAAATGCAGCCAAAATGGTACCTTATTCCCTTTATAGTGCACTACTTTTCCCAGGGTCCATAGGGCTCTAGTGAACAGTGGTGCACTGTATAGAGAATAGGGGGCTACTTGGGACACAACCTGGATTTCATTAGTGGTTAGGCAACGCTTAAAGTGGAATTAAAAAGGTGCACACACACTGTTGAAGAAATTGTCATTATTCTATAAGAGGTGCCAGTACTCATATTATTCTATAGAGGTGAAGGTACTCATATTATTCTATAAGAGGTGCCAATACTCATATTATTCTATAGAGGTGAAGGTACTCATATTATTCTATAGAGGTGAAGGTACTCATATTATTCTACAGAGGCAAAGGTACTCATATTATTCTATAGAGGTGAAGGTACTCATATTATTCTATAGAGGTGAAGGTACTCATATTATTCTATAAGAGGTGAAGGTACTCATGGTATTCTATCACAGGTCCCAGTACTCATATTTGTAACGGTTGTCTTCATAAATGGACCAAGGCGCAGCAGGTATGTGAATACTCATGGTTTTTTATTACCAAAAAAGAGTAAAGCATCCACTTGAAAAAACAATAAAGGTGACAACAGTAACAGTTTTACAGGCTATAAACGCAGTGCAAAAACAACCACCCACAAACCTCAGTGACAAACATACTCCTACATATATGACTCCCAATCAGGAACAACGATCCCCAGCTGTTCCTGATCAGGAGTCACAAGACACACAGAACATTCAAACACACCCACAAGTCTGCCACGTCCTGACCCCCAAACTATTACAACAGCTCCATCTGCTGGTCAGGACGTGACAGTACCCCCCCTTCACCTAACAACAAAAAAACACCAACGAACAAAATCCCCAACAAAACCCATAAACACTAACCCTTAAACAATAAGGGAGGGAAGGGAGGGTGGCTGCCGTCAACGACGGCACTGTGCTACACCCTCCCTCCACAACCCACCTATCCTGGAGGTGGCTCAGGTGCAGGCCGTGGACCTCGCTCCACCCTCGGCGTCGCCCACTTTGATGGCGCCGATAGCTGCGCCGGGCAGACAGGCCACTCGGGCTGGGCCGGAGGGCAGGAGGGCCCCTCGGGCTGGGCCGGAGGGCAGGAGGGCCACTCGGGCTGGACCGGAGGGCAGGAGGGCCACTCGGGCTGGACCGGAGGGCAGGAGGGCCACTCGGGCTGGACCGGAGGGCAGGAGGGCCACTCGGGCTGGGCCGGAGGGCAGTCTGGCCACTCGGGCTGGGCCGGAGGGCAGGAGGGCCACTCTGGCCGTTCAGGGCAGTCTGGCCACTCTGGCCGTTCAGGGCAGTCTGGCCACTCTGGCCGTTCAGGGCAGTCTGGCCACTCTGGCCGTTCAGGGCAGTCTGGCCACTCTGGCCGTTCAGGGCAGTCTGGCCACTCTGGCCGTTCAGGGCAGTCTGGCCACTCTGGCCGTTCAGGGCAGTCTGGCCACTCTGGCCGTTCAGGGCAGTCTGGCCACTCTGGCCGTTCAGGGCAGTCTGGCCACTCTGGCAGTTCAGGGCAGTCTGGCCACTCTGGCAGTTCAGGGCAGTCTGGCCACTCTGGCAGTTCAGGGCAGCTCTGGTGACTGTTGACTGGCGGGCTGCTCTGGTGACTGTTGACTGGCGGGCAGCTCTGGTGACTGTTGACTGGCGAGGCTGGGCTGACACACTAGACTCCTGATGCATGGGGCTGGTACTGGACGTGCCAGCCTGGAGACACGCACCTCCATGCTAGTGCGTCTAGCGGGAAACACCGGACCGAAAGGGCGCACTGGCGGTCTTGAGTGCAGGGTTGGCATCACCCCTTCCGGCTCGATGCTCACCTTGCCCTGGCACCTGCGGGGCGCTGGTACCGGGCGGACTGGGCTGTCCGTCCGTATAGGCGAGATGGTGCGTACCACAGCGTAACATGGCGCCCTCCACCTCATATGCACCTCCCTGTAGTCACGGGTAGCTGGCTTACGGCTCTTCCCTGGCCTGGCCAAGCTACCCGTGTGCCCCCCCCCCAAAAAAAAATATTGGGGGTGCCTCTCCGGCTTCCTCACCAGCCGTGTTCCAGCATAACATTCATGTTGGTTCCTCTGTCCAGCTGCCTCCACTCTCCTGAGTGCCTCCACCTGTTCCCATGGGAGGCGATCCCTTCCGGCCAGGATCTCTTCCCAGGTGTAGGCTCCCTTGCCGTCCAGGACGTCCTCCCATGTCCATTCCTCCCTTTTTCTCTCCTGTGGCTTCCTCCTCTTCTGCTGCTTGGTCCTTTGGTGAGTGGTTCTGTAATGGTTGTCTTCATAAATGGACCAAGGCGCAGCAGGTATGTGAATACTCATAGTTTTTATTACCAAAAAAGAGTAAAGCATCCACTTGAAAAAACAATAAAGGTGACAACAGTAACAGTTTTACAGGCTATAAACGCAGTGCAAAAACAACCACCCACAAACCCCAGTGACAAACATACTCCTACATATATGACTCCCAATCAGGAACAACGATCCCCAGCTGTTCCTGATCAGGAGTCACAAGACACACAGAACATTCAAACACACCCACAAGACTTCCACGTCCTGACTCCCAAACTACTACAACAGCTCCATCTGCTGGTCAGGACGTGACAATATTATTCTATAGAGGTGAAGGTACTCATATTATTCTATAAGAGGTGAAGGTACTCATATTATTCTATAGAGGTGAAGGTACTCATATTATTCTATAAGAGGTGAAGGTACTCATATTATTCAATAAGAGGTGAAGGTACTCATATTATTCTATAAGAGGTGAAGGTACCCATATTATTCTATAAGAGGTCCCAGTACTCATATTATTCTATAGAGGTGAAGGTACTCATATTATTCTATAAGAGGTGAAGGTACTCATATTATTCTATAAGAGGTGAAGGTACTCATATTATTCTATAGAGGTGAAGGTACTCATATTGTTCTATAGAGGTGAAGGTACTCATATTATTCTATAAGAGGTGAAGGTACTCATATTATTCTATATGAGGTGAAGGTACTCATATTATTCTATATGAGGTGAAGGTACTCATATTATTCTATAAGAGGTGAAGGTACTCATATTATTCTAGAAGTGGTGAAGGTATTCATGTTATTCTTTAAGAGGTGGCGGCAGTGCTTGACTTGGACAGAAGCTCACCGGAGCTGATTACCAGCGCCTCAAATGTTCTACTGCTTTAGCTCCTGTTCCTCTTATAGAATATAAATTCAGAAGTATTATGAAGCTCCTGCACCTAAAAATAGACAGTAATGGCACCCAAAATGAGTACCGACACCTATTTTAATCCAAGTCGAGCACTGGGTGCTTGATGTTATTCTATAAGAGATGCTGGTTCTCTGGGTGCATTACATGAAATCTGGCAGGAGTGTAGTAAATTATCTTGAATTGCAGTAACTTATGTCTAAGGTTGTCGGAGAAAATATGAACATTTTCACATATCTGTTACTAATAGTTCTCACTAATTTCATCTTTGAGCTCTGTTTCCCATTGTTTCCTAATAGGTTCTGAGCTATCAGGTAGAAATTCAATCAACCCTTGATATAACATGGACACCAACTTCTTTCCGTATTTGTTCAATGCTTGATGTTTTACGTTCATCCGGACTCTGTTGAAGGGATTGAATAAGATTTCTTAGTTTTAAGAATTTAAAGACATTTGTGTTGGATAACCCACATGTTTAGTCTAGAGAATAATATGACCCCACTGTGGAAAGGGGAGACTCTTACCAACATGATGGTATCCGCTGAAGGTAACTCATACAAATGACTGGACATATGGAGGTAGTTTTGTGCCAACAAAAATAAAGGATTAAATATGTGTCCAAAAAAACAAAAATATTTCCTGAACTTTCTTATATCCTAAATATAGGACAGACAATTCAAAACCTTATTGCTTATGATTTATTTTTGACTGTATGTTTTGCCATCTATGAGTGTGTTATTATGGGCTGTAGTAGTAAAGGCCAAATTCAATATGATATCAAATCATTTTTCTATATTTATTTATCCCTAAAGGGGTCGTAAAATTCTAATTCAAGTAGCTAAATGATCCATGGTATGACCATCATAAAACAATTCCATATGTTAGCTTAGTAGACTTTTCGGAGACTTTTCAGAGACTTTTAGTCGATAAAGTCATTGTCTTAATGTAGTCACTGTATTAGCCACAACACGTGATATTGAGATGGGTCTTTAAATGTGTCTCATATTGACTTTATACATTATGTAAGGTGTTGATACACTACATAAAAAGCTACAATGAGAAAATAGTGTTGCTCAATCCTCAAGCTTCTTCGTGGGAATGTCTTCACATAGAAAACAAAACACAACAATAAATCCCTCATGTTCTCCTTTCCCCATCCCCTTTTCCCTTTTTGTTGCTTCCCACATGAATCTGTCCCGTACAGTTGCACAGGTGAAAGAGCAACCTTATTGGTGCCTCCATAGTGGCCATTCCCTTTAATGCAGGTTATTGGTCATTGACTATGTTTCTATGCAATACAAACAAATGTATATATATACACTAAGGTCATGGCCAGACTTAAATGCGCTCTAGTCAACCATAAATGCCCTATTTTAAATAAGGTGCGTTATGAAGGAGAATTTTTATATACAGTACCAGTCAAAAGTTTGGACACACCTACACATTCAAGGGTTTTTTTTGTTTTTTTTTACTATTTTCTACATTGTAGAATAATAGTGAAAGACATCAAAACTATGAAATAACACATGGAATCATGTAGTAACCAAGGAAGTGTTAAGCAAATATTTTATTTGTGAGATTCTTCAAAGTAGCCACCCTGCCTTTGCACACTCTTGGCAGTTTTTCAACCAGCTTCATGAGGTAGTCACCTGGAATGCATTTCAATTAACAGGTGTGCCTTGTTAAAAGGTCATTTGTGGAATTTTCCTTCTTAATGCGTTTGAGCCAGTCAGTTGTGTTGTGACAAGGTAGAGGGGTATACAGAAGATTCATGTACGAATTGTTGCAAAGAAACCACTACTAAAGGACACCAACAAGAAGAAGAGACTTGCTTGGGCCAAGAAACACAAGCAATGGACATTAGACCGGTGGAAATCTGTCCTTAGGTCTGATGAGTCCAAATTTCTGATTTTTGGTTCCAACCTCCGTGTCTATGTGAGATGTAGAGTAGGTGAACAAACGATCTCCGCATGTGTAGTTGCCACTGTGAAGCATGGAGGAGGTGGTGTGATAGCATGGGGGAGCTTCTCTGGTGACACTGTCATAATTTATTTAGAATTCAAGGCACACTTAACCAGCATGGCTACCACAGCATTCTGCATTGATATGCCATCCCATCTGGTTTGAGCTTAGTGGGACTATCATTTGTTTTTCAACAGGACAATGACCCAACACACCTCCAGGCTGTGTAAGGGCTATTTGACCAAGAAGGAGAGTGATGGAGTGCTGCATCAGATGACCTGGCCCCACAATCACCCGACCTCAACCCAATTCAGATGGTTTGGGATGAGTTGGACTGCAGAGTGAAGGAAAAGCAGCCAACAAGTGCTCGGCATATGTGGGAACTCCTTCAAGACTGTTGGAAAAGCATTCCAGGTGAAGCTAGTTGAGAGAATGCCAAGAGTGTGCAAAGCTGTCATCAAGGCAAAGGGTGGCTACTTTGAGGAGTCTCAAATGTAAAATATATTTTGATTTATTTAACACCTTTTTGGTTACTACATGATTCCATATGTGTTATTTCATAGTTTTGATGTCTTCACTATTATTCTACAATGTAGAAAATAGTACAAATATAGAAAAACCCTTGAATGAGTAGGTGTGTCCAAACTTTTGACTGGTACTGTACATACTGCAGTGCATTCGGAAAGTATTCAGACCCCTCGACTTTTTCCACATTTTTTTTAACGTTACAGCCTCATTCTAAAATGGATTTAAAAAAATTATAATCTCATCAATCACACAATACCCCATAATGACTAAGCAAAAACAGTTTTTATTTTATTTTAGCAAATTTATTATTAATAAAAAACTGAAATGTCACATTTACATCAGCTCAAATTAAACATCACAAATCAGAAAAACAAATAAGTCCCCAATCAATACTTAAAATTTCCCGAACGGCACCAGAAAATCAAGGTGAAATGTATTTTGAATTTTGTTCCAGTAAGACGGTGCATTAAAACCAAAAGCAGATTTATCTAGCTCTTTAAAGACCCTAGGAACCTCAAGAGTTAACCAATCCTGTGAACCGGTTAGGCAACTCAGGTGTTTATCCTTCAACAGCAAAGTTAGAAAATACAGAAGTTTATGAAATAGGGCCTTGTAAAAAAAAAAGGGACTAATGTAGAGATTTAGGGGTCTTTAGAGAAGTCCAGACAACCTTTTGATGAGTATCAAAACTCTCACATGTAACAAAATGACGGCCACTATGGTAGATGGCATCCAAAGGTTTAAGAGTAGTAGCAGCTGCACTTTGATAAATAATATCACCATAATCAACAACAGATAAAAAGGTTGACTGAATAATCTGCTTCCTACTGCTAAGAGAAAGAATCTGTTTCGGTAGAAAAAGACAACTTTAAATCGTATCTTCTTAACCAGCTCATCTACACGTTTTATAAACATCAAATCCATATCAATCCAAATGCTTCAGTATTTATATGCACAAGCACGTTCCATTGGAGAACCATCTAATGACTGAACATATAGGTAATCTGAAACATTCTTACAAGAGTTTAAAAACAACATGTCATGTATTTTGCCTGTATTAAGAACAAGTTTTAAATCAGCAAGGGATTCCTGCATAGCTATAAAAACTGATTGTAGTTTAGACACAGCCTGATCAACAGTCAGGGCAATTGCAGACATATTACTATCATCCGCATCATCCGCATAATATGAAACCAGACCAGGATCCAATTTGTCGGCCCCTGTGGATATCTTGTCTATTGCTAGTCTAAAAGAAAAGCTTCACTATAATGGTTCATTGGATCAGTCTAAAACTTTGCACATACACTGCTGCCATCTAGTGGCCAAAATCGAAATTGCACCTGGGCTGGAATAATACATTATGGCCTTTCTCTTGTATTTCATAGATGATGGTACAAAAAAAATACCAAAAAAACGGTTGGTTTTTTCTTTGTATTATCTTTTACCAGATCTAATGTGTTATATTCTCCTACATTCCTTTCACATTTTCACAAACTTCAAAGTGTTTCCTTTCAAATGGTATCAAGAATATGCATATCCTTGCTTCAGGGCCTGAACTACAGGCAGTTAGAAATTAACAAAAAAAAAGGGGCGAATCATTAAGAAGTTTTAAGGCTCTGGAGTGTACTGTCTCTAAATTCATTTTAGTCAAGACGTCAGCTGCTTGGTCCATGGTCACGTTGTTTCGCTGTGTTTGTCACTATTTCTAGATATAGTATTTGCCATAACAAGAAGGTGCCAACATAACGTTGCAGTTATTTCTTGACTTTAGAGTCTGCATATCTTTTGTAAAGATAGGGAATGCCAAACGGATCATGTTCACCTGACTACTTCATTGTCGCCATACTGGAAATGAAGTATTTTTTTTTTACCATTCATACTTGATCTTACTGGATTTATCGCTCAAACTTTAACACAATAAGCACCATTTACTTCAGAGAACACAAAAGCACTGACAATCCCAAATCAAAGTGAACTAATGCCCATTAGGTACAACGGCCACACAAGAACCTCCCTGCTCAACTGGTTTAGTCCTCAAGATCACACAACACACCCTCTCTGTGTCAACTATTCCCAGCCAACTTTTACTCATCAGTCAGCTATCTGGGGGGGGTTCTACAGCCCCAGTTCACTGGAAATTTACCCAGCAAAACGAATCAAGTTTACCAAGCAAAACCAGCCAAGTTTACCAAAGAAACTCCAACCAAATGTACCCATTAAAACCAACCAAATTTACCCACCAAGTTTACCATGCAAAGCCAACCAAGTTTACCAAAGAAACTCCAACCAAATGTACCCATTAAAACCAACCAAATTTACCCACCAAGTTTACCAGGCAAAACCAGCCAAGTTTACCAGGCAAAACCAGCCAAGTTTACCAAGCAAAACCAGCCAAGTTTACCAGGCAAAACCAGCCAAGTTTACCAGGCAAAACCAGCCAAGTTTACCAAGCAAAACCAGCCAAGTTTACCCAGCAAAACCAGCCAAGTTTACCAGGCAAAACCAGCCAAGTTTACCAAGCAAAACCAGCCAAGTTTACCAAGCAAAACCAGCCAAGTTTACCAGGCAAAACCAGCCAAGTTTACCAGGCAAAACCAGCCAAGTTTACCAGGCAAAACCAGCCAAGTTTACCCAGCAAAACCAGCCAAGTTTACCAGGCAAAACCAGCCAAGTTTACCCAGCAAAACCAGCCAAGTTTACCAGTCAAAACCAGCCAAGTTTACCCAGCAAAACCAGCCAAGTTTACCAAGCAAAACTAGCCAAGTTTACCAAGAAAAACCAGCCAAGTTTACCAGGCAAAACCAACCTGATCCTTTCAGTATACTAGACCATGTCTGACTCTTGTTTTTCATTTCATTCCTAAAAAGCACTCCAGTGGTTATAGTTATGCAACAGGTTTTGGCGTCTTCATGGGTGGGTCTTTATTGTCTCTGCATCAAACACAACATGAGGCGGAAAAGTGGTGTAAACAGTGACTCTGGAGTGCACCTCATCTTGCTCTGCCATGACTTCTGACAAACCATCGATTTTTTGTTGTTGTTAATCCTTGCTCTGACTTGCTCATTGTCTTTATTACGATGTAACGTTGAAACAAAAATACAACGTGTTCAATCACAGGTCATCATTCAACAAAAAAAGTGTTTGGCTGCTGAATCCCTGTTACTGTTATGCAGTCCATATGGATAGCATTCCAATCAAATCAAATCAAATTTTATTTATATAGCCCTTCGTATATCAGCTGAAATCTCAAAGTGCTGTACAGAAACCCAGCCTAAAACCCCAAACAGCAAGCAATGCATGTGAAAGAAGCACGGTGGCTAGGAAAAACTCCCTAGGAAAAACTCCCTAGAAAGGCCAAAAACCTAGGAAGAAACCTAGAGAGGAACCAGGCTATGAGGGGTGGCCAGTCCTCTTCTGGCTGTGCCGGGTGGATATTATAACAGAACATGGTCAAGATGTTAAAATGTTCATAAATGACCAGCATGGTCAAATAATAATAATCATAGTAGTTGTCGAGGGTGCAACAAGCACCATTCCAACTGGACTGTTGAAGTGAAATGTTTCAGTAGTTAGGGAAAAGGCACCAGACCCAGAAACTCCCAGAAACTCTTGATGCAATATGAAATAATAAATGGGTGGAGGAGATTAATCATAAACCCAAATTGAGAACCTTTTGTTTGATTATGGGTGAATTGGTGTGTGAGAGATATAATTATGTATAACCTACCTAAAAGCAAGAGATCGTTATGTGCACAGGTAAGATCAGGGATATTGCCTCTGCATATTGAAACAGGTAAGATCAGGGATATTGCCTCTGCGTATTGAAACAGGTCAGATCAGGGATATTGCCTCTGCATATTGAAACAGGTATTGTGGTGAACTGGAAGAGGAAAGCCTATGTAACTATTGTGACCTCAAAGAAATAGAGACTGTAACTAATTGTATCCTCTATTGTCTTTTCTACCACGATATACGCTCGCTCTTATTCCAGAAAGACCACCGGATATACCCTGGTATTATGTAGCCATGAGGAGACAGACCACCAGATATACCCTAGTATTATGTGGCTGAGTGATGAGGAGACAGACCACCAGATATACCCTGGTATTATGTAGTCATGAGGAGACAGACCACCAGATATACCCTGGTATTATGTAGCCATGAGGAGACAGACCACCAGATATACCCTGGTATTATGTGGCTGAGCCATGAGGAGACAGACCACCAGATATACCCTGGTATTATGTAGTCATGAGGAGACAGGCCACCAGATATACCCTGGTATTATGTAGTCATGAGGAGACAGGCCACCAGATATACCCTGGTATTATGTGGCTGAGTGATGAGGAGACAGACCACCAGATATACCCTGGTATTATGTAGCCATGAGGAGACAGACCACCAGATATACCCTGGTATTATGTAGCCATGAGGAGACAGACCACCAGATATACCCTGGTATTATGTGGCTGAGTGATGAGGAGACAGACCACCAGATATACCCTGGTATTATGTGGCTGAGTGATGAGGAGACAGACCACCAGATATACCCTGGCATTATGTGGCTGAGCGATGAGGAGACAGACCACCTGTGTATGTATGTATGTATGTATGTATGTATGTATGTATGTATGTATGTATGTATGTATGTATGTATGTATGTATGTATGTATGTATGTATGTATATACAGTGTTTGTATACAGTGTTTTGTATATTATTGTACTGTGTGTGTCTGTGTATACAGTGTGTCTATACAGTGTGTATATACAGTGTGTATGTGTATATACAGTGTGTGTATACAGTGTTTTGTATATTATTGTATTGTGTGTGTGTATATACAGTGTGTGTATACAGTGTTTTGTATATTATTGTACTGTGTGTGTGTGTGTATATATACAGTGAGTGTATACAGTGTGTATATACAGTGTGTATGTGTATATGCAGTGTGTGTATACAGTGTTTTGTATATTATTGTATTGTGTGTGTGTATATACAGTGTGTATATACAGTGTGTGTATACAGTGTTTTGTATATTATTGTACTGTGTGTGTGTGTGTATATATACAGTGAGTGTATACAGTGTGTATATACAGTGTGTATGTGTATATACAGTGTGTGTATACAGTGTTTTGTATATTATTGTATTGTGTGTGTGTATAGACAGTGTGTATATACAGTGTGTGTATACAGTGTTTTGTATATTATTGTACTGTGTGTGTGTGTGTATATATATACAGTGAGTGTATACAGTGTGTATATACAGTGTGTATGTGTATATACAGTGTGTGTATACAGTGTTTTGTATATTATTGTATTGTGTGTGTGTATATACAGTGTGTATATACAGTGTGTGTATACAGTGTTTTGTATATTATTGTATTGTGTGTGTGTGTGTGTGTGTGTGTATATACAGTGTGTATACAGTGTTTTGTATATTATTGTATTGTGTGTGCTATGGGATGTCATTTTTACCAGACTTTTGTTTTTCACTCTTTATGAGATGCGCAATGCAGAGAACACCGGAAGAGAAGAATTATGATTTAATCACCATAGTTAATTACTGTAATGTTTGTTTATGTGTCAATTAATCCCATAAGGGATAGTTTGCCAATTAGAGATTTGACACACACGCAAAAAAATGTCATTCATTCATTTAATTCCCAGTCCCATACCCTCCTCTGCTCTTACGTACCGACAGCAGACTGAGCACGCACACCTGCAACACACCTGCAACACACCTGCACAGGAGCAGTGATCTTACTCCCTGTCCCTGCCCACGACACACCTTGTTCTGAGGCCTGAGTCAGCCATAGGTTGTATGAGTCAACACACCCTGTTCTGAGGCCTGCCTTTGCCCAAAGTTTTTTATGAGTCAGACGGTGTGGTAGTAAACTGTCTTCACTTTCAGTCTATTGTGTGATAGTGTTAGGATGGTATATGGTATATACTCATTGAAAGAAAGGGTTCCAAAAGGGTTCTTCGGCTGTCCCCATAGGATAAGCGTTTTTTTTGGGTTCCTGGTAGAACCCTCTGTTTTACATGGAACCCAAAAGTGTTCTACCTGGAACGAAAAAGGCTTATTTCTTAGTTCTCATATGGGGAGTGTAGAACATAAGATGGATATGATATGGAACTCTATCCCAGTGTGATATAAAATCTACTAAACAGTCTTTCTGTCTTAATGCCATACCCTCTTCTTTGAGTCATCTCTCTCTTTATCTCACACAAACACAGAGACACACACACACACACACACACACACACACACTCTCTCTCACTTTCTCACTTTCTCTCTCTATTTTCTCACAATGGTGTCACTCTGGTACATAGGGTTGAGACAGGCTGCTGAGCAGTGAACTCTTTCATCAAACCAAAGCCAAGCTAGTTGTGAGGGCGGTGACTATGAGGAAGTCCTCTATAAATATATCAACGCTTTCTACAGTTTCATTCCATCCGATCACACTACATCACTAGACCACAGAGAACCTTACCTGAGACGTACCTGTCCTGATCCCTCCACTGTGACCTAATGGTAATGGTGAGTATAGAGATTTGACTGCTTTTGGTTGGTGGCTGCTATTCTAACTGTTTGATAATGAGGTTTTTAACTCTGAATTAATTTACAGATACAATATTTGAATTTTCTAATAAGAATGTCAGCAGCATCATGAGGCTGTTCGTAATTCCTAGTGTTATCGCTGCTAATTAACACACAACGATTGAACGCTGCTGTAGTAGGTAACCGATAGCAACCATGGCGATATTATGTTTGTTATCAGGGATACAAGGGGTAAGTGTAGGGTTGTTAGGTCGGGGTATTTGGGAGAGAGGTCTGTTATAATAGGTTACATCCTGATCTGTTATACTAGGTTACATCCTGCTCCCTAGACCTGCTCTACAGCAATGCTTCCTAACTCCAGTCCTCCAGGACGCCCAACAGCCTAACCCCTGCTGAGGGTCCTGGAGGACCTGAGTTAGGCTGTTGGGGGTCCTGGAGGACTGGAGTTAGCCTGTTAGGGGTCCTGGAGGACCGGAGTTAGGCTGTTGGGGGTCCTGGAGGACCGGAGTTAGGCTGTTGAGGGTCCTGGAGGACCTGAGTTAGGCTGTTGGGGGTCCTGGAGGACCGGAGTTAGGCTGTTGGGGGTCCTGGAGGACTGGAGTTAGGCTGTTGGGGGTCCTTGAGAACTGGAGTAGAGAACCACTGTTGGGGGTCCTGGAGGACCGGAGTTAGGCTGTTGGGGGTCCTGGAGGACTGGAGTTAGGCTGTTGGGGGTCCTGGAGGACTGGAGTTAGGCTGTTGGGGGTCCTGGAGGACTGGAGTTAGGCTGTTGGGGGTCCTTGAGAACTGGAGTAGAGAACCACTGTTGGGGGTCCTGGAGGACCGGAGTTAGGCTGTTGGGGGTCCTGGAGGACTGGAGTTAGGCTGTTGGGGGTCCTGGAGAACTGGAGTAGGGAACCACTGCTACAGACAAAGGGCAACTAATCTGTTTTTTGGGGGATAGGGACCTTGACCACCTCTTATCCTTAGTGAATGGTGATCCTTTGGAACACATTGAGATGAGACGATACTGTACCTAACAATGAATTGTGAGTGGTGATAGCCAGGACATGTCCGTGTCATAAAACCAATGTATTCGCTGGTAATGTGTTAAAAGGTGTTGCTAACACAATTACAGCACTGTTGTACACTGATCAGAGATGCACACGCCAGGCTCAGCACACCTTGTGTCAGTCAGAGCTTTAATCATACTGCACCACACCTTGTTGTGTGATTGGCTCCAACAGGGCAAAAATCTGATATCAACTTTGGAGGGGACAATTCCTGAAGGGGACACCAAAAGTAGTGCTGTAACACATAGCCTACATTGTAATATGGTAAATGTATATTGTGGAACCAAAGAAATAAGGTGTTTGCCGTACTCCTAACTACCGGTACCCAAAACTACACAACTAATCACAACAGCAATACCATTGCCTTTAACAAATATTAGTTCAGTCACCAGTTTAAGTTGAGAGTGGGGGTATCCATGGCATTTTCCAATTATGTTCCTATTTTACAAGTCAAAAAAATTGAGAACCTTTCATAATGTTGCCAAACAAAGACTCAACAAACTTACCTGAGACTCCCTGTCTCTGCCAGTCTGTCCCTGCATATCTGTCCCCAACTCTGCTGTCTGTGTGCCATCTGTTGCCTGCGCTGCCTAATGACATCATTGTGAAACATTTCCATTAGAATTTAATTTCTTTCTTATAAACATTTTATCAACTAGTCTTTGAGATATTAGGCTACTAGGGTTCTTACTATGCGTTTTGGTGTATTGAAAAATACTCTGATGTCCGTCTTTTATTTTTCTGCCATTTTTCTACCTGGCTGGCTGGCTACACACACAGTGTGTAGGTTATTTACAGTAGGAGATGGGCTTCTATCATCTTCAATCATTCTATTTGGGCTTCGATCTAAAAGGTAGCTAGCAAATGTGAAACGGATTAAAATGACAAGAGTTGACAGCTGTATGAGTTCACCATTTACACAACATACGACGCCACATAAATGGAATAGGTACTAGCTAGCTTAATAGTTAATATTTGCCCGCTAGCTCTGCATATTCAGCTAGTGTGTGTGTGCGCGATTGACTGGATTAACCTCACGTCAGTTACGTGCATTGAGTGCCTTTCAGACAGTAGATATGACCTCTCTGTTACCTAACAAGCTAAGGAACTGGCAGTGGATCAAACCATTGTGAGGCAAAGGGTGGGGGGGTCGCAATCTTTTGAAACTTAAAAACGCGCTATTAAGTGTCTATAATCAGCACAATTGCTTTCATTGCGTATTATTAATATTATTTAAATTACATAGTTATGTTTCAGTGATATATTGGGGGGGACAAATCATATTTTTCCCAGGAAGGGGGGGTCGTGTCCCCCCCGTCCCCCCGGGATTCCCGCCCCTGGGCTCTAATCAAATCAAATTAAACTTTATTTAAAAGGGGCATTTGATCTATGTCAGAAAATATTTGTATATTAAAAAAGTTTGTGGAATTGGAGAGAGAGAAAAAAAAAACGTTTTTCACATATGAATAACCTATTATTATTGCTGTTGTGATTATTAATACTGCTATCTATTATAGTTATTGTTAATAGCAGTATCAATGTTAATAACATTAGTAATATTATTATTCATATTATTTATATCTATGTCATTATCATTATGTTATATTCTGTCAGTAATTCTATTGGACCATCCACCTTACGAAATTCACATGACCTACAGTACAGTACAGTGCAGTGCAGTGCAGTACAGTGCAGTACAGTACAGTGCAGTACAGTGCAGTACAGTACAGTGCAGTATAGTGCAGTACAGAACAGTGCAGTATAGTGCAGTACAGTACAGTGCAGTATAGTGCAGTACAGTACAGTACAGTGCAGTATAGTGCAGTACAGTGAGAGAGATTATTTCCGTCAGGTAGCCTGTTCTCTCTCTCTCACAGACTCCACCCTATTGTTATTTCAAGCAGATACCGTTCATTTCCGAGGGAGCAGTCTTTCGAAAAGTATCTCACGCCTGAGTGAGAAACTAAACAACCAATATCGATTAAACTGATTCCAAAAATAATTATTTCCGGAACAGAATTTGTTAAAAACGAGAAATAGACAATATTTGGAACCTTTATATTCATTTTTATATTCAATCTTCCTGGGATTTACAACTAGATTGTACATCCAGTGGTCACAACCGATTTTCGAAATGAGTATCGTGACTCAAGACCATGTATTTTTGTCCGCTTTGCAGCCCAAGACCGCCGTCAGCACTTACGCGGTCCCGTCCGAGATCCAGCTCGGGGGGAACGGGGTCACCCTGTCGGATGAGATGACCCGGGGAAAGCGGGTCCAGCAGCAGGTTGCTATGCGGCTCGCCGAGAAATCATCGACTATTCCGCGACAGAACGGCTCAACCTCCTACTATTCCTCCTCAGGTAGGACTGAACTCATCCCCTATGGTGACATGGTACTCAAATGTACAGCAGACTACTACTGAATTGTTTTGATACATAAGAAAACTATTGACTTGACAATGAAATGTGTTTATTGTAACCGAACAACGTATTTAGCGTATCTCTATTATATGCCCATAGGGGCCGATCCAAGACCCGTTAAAACTTGCATAAATGGAATGTTATTTCCATTTTTATGTACTTTTCTCTAATACCATATTCTGACCTGGGATTTATGCATGGAATATAGCATGCTATTCACCAGTTAACTATTCGTTTGTGGTGGAGATGAAGGTGTGGCCCAGGTGTGTGTCTAGGATTGTGTAGGACGTGTGTCTACAGATAAACCATATTCTGTCCTTGATTTAATTCCCTAATAATTCCACAACCTTTAGTCGAGGGAGAAAACCATGAATAAGGTCTAGCGAGCCTACCAGTTCTGAGTGGGGAAAATCATCTACTTTATTTGTGTTTTGTGTTTTTACATTTTTTTTTTTATAGAAATAACACAATTTTTCTATCCATCGTAGTTTACAACTTGATAAGAGCTATTGATGAGAGCTAGGTAAATGACTAATCCGTTTGGATAAGAGGATTGTAAATATAAATTACAATTATTTTAGATCTACTGAAGACCAATGTGAAACAAGTCATACGGCAACAAACTGAAGCATATCAAACATATCAACGTTCCCACAGGGAAGTTTATGAACTACAGTGTGCCATTAATGCAGAATTTAAATTGTATCTCCTTTTAACTTGTATCACGTTACATATGCCTATCTGGAGCCAATGTCAATAAGGCCCACAGTGTTCCTGAGAGTTGCTAGCATTACTGGGTCATTATAGGCTGACGTCGTGCAATCATTTAGCCTATCCATGTAGCCTATTAGAGTCATGATGGGGAACTCAGACTCCATGTAGCCTATTAGAGTCATGATGGGGAACTCAGACCCCATTTAGCCTATTAGAGTCATGATGGGGAACTCAGACTCCATGTAGCCTATTAGAATCATGATGGGGAACTCAGACCCCATGTAGCCTATTAGAGTCATGATGGGGAACTCAGACCCCATGTAGCCTATTAGAATCATGATGGGGAACTCAGACCCCATGTAGCCTATTAGAGTCATGATGGGGAACTCAGACTCCATGTAGCCTATTAGAGTCATGATGGGGAACTCAGACCCCATGTAGCCTATTAGAATCATGATGGGGAACTCAGACCCCATGTAGCCTATTAGAATCATGATGGGGAACTCAGACCCCATGTAGCCTATTAGAATCATGATGGGGAACTCAGACCCCATGTAGCCTATTAGAATCATGATGGGGAACTCAGACTCCATGTAGCCTATTAGAATCATGATGGGGAACTCAGACCCCATGTAGCCTATTAGAATCATGATGGGGAACTCAGACCCCATGTAGCCTATTAGAATCATGATGGGGAACTCAGACCCCATGTAGCCTATTAGAATCATGATGGGGAACTCAGACTCCATGTAGCCTATTAGAGTCATGATGGGGAACTCAGACCCCATGTAGCCTATTAGAATCATGATGGGGAACTCAGACCCCATGTAGCCTGTTAGAATCATGATGGGGAACTCAGACCCCATGTAGCCTATTAGAATCATGATGGGGAACTCAGACCCCATGTAGCCTATTAGAATCATGATGGGGAACTCAGACCCCATGTAGCCTATTAGAATCATAATGGGGAACTCAGACCCCATGTAGCCTATTAGAATCATGATGGGGAACTCAGACCCCATGTAGCCTATTAGAATCATGATGGGGAACTCAGACCCCATGTAGCCTATTAGAATCATGATGGGGAACTCAGACCCCATGTAGCCTATTAGAATCATGATGGGGAACTCAGACCCCATGTAGCCTATTAGAGTCATGATGGGGAACTCAGACTCCATGTAGCCTATTAGAGTCATGATGGGGAACTCAGACCCCATGTAGCCTATTAGAGTCATGATGGGGAACTCAGACTCCATGTAGCCTATTAGAATCATGATGGGGAACTCAGACCCCATGTAGCCTATTAGAATCATGATGGGGAACTCAGACCCCATGTAGCCTATTAGAGTCATGATGGGGAACTCAGACCCCATGTAGCCTATTAGAATCATGATGGGGAACTCAGACCCCATGTAGCCTATTAGAATCATGATGGGGAACTCAGACCCCATGTAGCCTATTAGAATCATGATGGGGAACTCAGACCCCATGTAGCCTATTAGAGTCATGATGGGAAACTCAGACCCCATGTAGCCTATTAGAATCATGATGGGAACTCAGACCCCATGTAGCCTATTAGAATCATGATGGGGAACTCAGACCCCATGTAGCCTATTAGAATCATGATGGGGAACTCAGACCCCATGTAGCCTATTAGAATCATGATGGGGAACTCAGACCCCATGTAGCCTATTAGAATCATGATGGGGAACTCAGACCCCATGTAGCCTATTAGAGTCATGATGGGGAACTCAGACTCCATGTAGCCTATTAGAATCATGATGGGGAACTCAGACCCCATGTAGCCTATTAGAATCATGATGGGGAACTCAGACCCCATGTAGCCTATTAGAGTCATGATGGGAAACTCAGACCCCATGTAGCCTATTAGA
>NC_042963.1:56570067-56657567 GCF_901001165.1 Salmo trutta | reverse complement strand
TGATGTCCCTGATGTGGCCTGTTTTCCGAGCCCTGTTGAGAATTCCCCGATGGGTTATAGGTCTCAACCTGTACTTCAACGCAGGGGGATCAGTCCCATTTCCTTTGTGTTAGGATATGACAGGGGCCAACAGCCATTTCTGTGAGATCATTTCTGGTAAATGAAGGATCTGTCAGGACCAGTCTACGCTCATAGCTCCCCTATAATTTAAGCAGGTCATGTCACAGCATGTGAAACATTTAAATGTCATCAAATTGTCTTCTCTCTCTGCACACACTGGTTCTCACAAACGTATTCCTCTGGGACAGGATGCAGCATCAGTCTATCTGGACTATAAATGCACTTTGTTTATGTCCCCATGTATATTTGTATATTTGTAGCTGCTGTACAAATATGTTTTAGAACCATGACAATATCAATATGTATGTTATAGAACAATAACAATATGTATTTTACAGAACAACAACAATATGTATGTTATACAACAATAACAATAACAATATATATGTTATAGAACAATAACAATATGTATGTTGTAGAACAACAACAATAACAATATGTATATTATAGAACAACAACAATAACAATATGTATGTTATAGAATAACAACAATAACAATATGTATGTTGTAGAACAATAACAATATGTATGTTGTAGAACAATAACAATATGTATGTTGTAGAAAAATAACAATAACAATATGTATGTTGTAGAACAATAACAATAACAATAACTATGTTATAGAACAATAACAATAACAATAAGTATGTTGTAGAACAATAACAATAACAATAACTATGTTATAGAACAATAACAATAACAATAAGTATGTTATAGAACAACGACAATAACAATGACTATGTTATAGAACAATAACAATATGTATGTTATAGAACAACAACAATAACAATATATATGTTATAGAACAATAACAATATATATGTTATAGAACAATAACAATATATATATTATAGAACAACAACAATAACAATATGTATGTTTTAGAACAATAATAAAAATGTGTTTGTTAATATGTATTGGACATTAAATTACATTTCTATTGAAAAACATAATGTAGTTTTAGATATTTCTAGTTTAAACACAAACCTGTATGTCCTGTCAGTTTCACTATAGATAAGATAACAGAGACACCATAAGGTCATAAGGTCACTGCTCTCTGTCTCTGTGTCTGTCTCTCTCTGGGATTCACTTTCACTTTCACAGCAACAGTTATGAAGGCGCTGTCTGTCTCTCAGGGCTTCACTTTCACAGCAACAGTTATGAAGGCGCTGTCTGTCTCTCAGGGCTTCACTTTCACAGCAACAGTTATGAAGGCACTGTCTGTCTCTCAGGGCTTCACTTTCACAGCAACAGTTATGAAGGTGCTGTCTGTCTCTCTGGGCTTCACTTTCACAGCAACAGTTATGAAGGCGCTGTCTGTCTCTCAGGGCTTCACTGTCACAGCAACAGTTATGAAGGCGCTGTCTGTCTCTCAGGGCTTCACTGTCACAGCAACAGTTATGAAGGCGCTGTCTGTCTCTCTCTGGGCTTCACTTTCACAGCAACAGTTATGAAGGCGATGTCTGTCTCTCTCAGGGCTTCACTGTCATAGCAACAGTTATTAAGGCACCGTCTGTCTCTTTAATTGTGCTTTATTTCAACTTGTCTGAAGTAATACATCCAATGGAATAGCCCCGATGCTAATCCCGCCCCTCCGGCGCTACAGGCTTGCTCACATGCTCAAAGTATTTGAAAGAAAACAAATGCTATTTGCACCCAGGTCAGGCTGGTGTGATGCAGGTACTGCATCAGTATTGTTGTCCTCCTGACTGTCGGGTAACCAATGACAACCAGGTCAGAATATAGCTGATCACGTGTTGGTGTAATGGGTGGTGTGTCTGTGTGTGTGTGTGTGTGTCTGTGTGTGTGTCTGTGTGTGTGTCTGTGTCTGTGTCTGTGTCTGTGTCTGTGTCTGTGTGTGTGTGTGTCTGTGTGTCTGTGTGTGTGTGCTTGTGTGTGTGTGTGTGTGTGTGTGTGTGTGTGTGTGTGTGTGCTTGTGTGTGTGTGTGTGTGTGTGTGTGTGTGTGTGTGCTTGTGTGTGTGTGTGTGTGTGTGTGTGTGTGTGTGTGTGTGTGTGTGTGTGTGTGTGTGTGTGTGTGTGTGTGTGTGTGTGCGCAGGCGTGCATGTGTGTGAGTAAACAGGAACCTGAGTTGTTGGTATTGTATAATTTATGCAGAAGGTACAGTTAGTTAGTTTAAATTATTAGGTATTATTATGACAAGAGATACCCTTCCTCTTACTGCTGCTCTGTCTGGGCCTGATTCAGACTTAGACTTACCGTATGCAGGTGCGTAATGGCCTTTGCAGTCGTGGATCCCTTGCACACGCTGAATACATGTAATTCAACTACTGAAAACCCTCCCACTTGCTGACCAACAGATTTTCTCATGGAAGTTTTCATTCAATAGGGTTTTCAGTATATGTATCTAAAGCCGTCCCTTTAAATTTGGTGTACCTTTAATTTGAATTTTCTTGACAGACTCACTAAAATATATGGAGAGTACGGTTCAGAATATTACGGATCGGTGAAAGAAAGCCGGGTAAATACACGCATAGGGGTCTCCTTTTCAGCACCAATTGTTAGATTAAAAAAGACTCTAATCTTGTATATTATTTAGGGTTAGGAAAGTATTTATGAATAATATATATATATTTTTAACTATTTGGAGTGCCCGACAAAACAAAATACAGTGGTTTGATTCTTCAATATTTAATTGTTCAATCCACGAAATATTGAAAGATGAGAAGTGTACAATTAGGGGATGACCAGTAGTCGTATAAATCTACCCTGATCATCCTAACTAATCACGCAACTGTGATGACTCCAGGTTTAAACTGCTGCGTTCCATAAGGATTCCAATAGGCTACACTCCAAAAGGGTTCTTTGTAAGGCAAAGGCTTTTACCTAGAACCTCATGGTATTGTAGCACCAAAAAGTATTCCTCTGTGGGGACAAACCGAAGAACCCCTACATGGTTCTACTTACCACCGTTTTTTTTTCTAAGAGTGTACATGTCGCAAATTATTGTAATAGGTTAGCCTAATATGATCCACTATAGCAAGCTATCCTCAGGAACAACCACACAAATGTCACACAGGAAAGAAAGGTAAATTAACAATGGAATGGAATGATGCAAATTGTAAGGAAACTAACTAGAGACAGTTATAAATGTCAGGAAACTAACACTAAAGAGACAGTTATAAATGTCAGGAAACTAACACTAAAGTGACAGTTATAAATGTATCTGGGTATAGCTGACGGTGGCTAACGATTAGTGGCTAATGATTAACATGATACAAATTGTAAAAAAATATAGTGAAAAGTCTGGGCATGTAATTTAAACATTCCAGAAATCAACTCGGTAGGTTTATTCTGTGATTTGTGAATGGCTACAGAAGCCTATAGCCTGGATCTCCAAATGTCATCATTGCAAGTTATAAGGCCAACATTTCATCAACTTCACTGTGGAAAAGGTGATATGTTGATATATTTCAGTTTGCTGCCATATGACTGGTTTCACATTTATCTCCAGCAATTATAAGGTCAAATAGATAAAAAAAATAATTTTCTTGTATATTTACAATCCCCTTATCGAAACGGAATGATCATTTACCTAGCTCTTATCAATAGCTCTTATCAAGTTGTAAATTACTATGGATAGAAAATGGTGTTATTTCTGTAGACACACGGTGCGTGGAGAATGGTGTTATTTCTGTAGACACACGGTGCATGGAGAATGGTGTTATTTCTGTAGACACACGGTGCATGGAGAATGGTGTTATTTCTGTAGACACACGGTGCATGGAGAATGGTGTTATTTCTGTAGACACACTGTGCATGGAGAATGGTGTTATTTCTGTAGACACACGGTGCATGGAGAATGGTGTTATTTCTGTAGACACACAGTGCATGGAGAATGGTGTTATTTCTGTAGACACACGATGCATGGAGAATGGTGTTATTTCTGTAGACACACGGTGCATGGAGAATGGTGTTATTTCTGTAGACACACGGTGCATGGAGAATGGTGTTATTTCTGTAGACACACGGTGCGTGGAGAATGGTGTTATTTCTGTAGACACACGGTGCATGGAGAATGGTGTTATTTCTGTAGACACGGTGCATGGAGAATGGTGTTATTTCTGTAGACACACGGTGCATGGAGAATGGTGTTATTTCTGTAGACACACGGTGCGTGGAGAATGGTGTTATTTCTGTAGACACACGATGCGTGGAGAATGGTGTTATTTCTGTAGACACACGATGCGTGGAGAATGGTGTTATTTCTGTAGACACCTCCGCCACACATTCATTTATTTGATCTCCACCTGGAACTAATAGCAGGGTGAATAGCATGCTGTTCTCATGCTTAAGTTCCAGGTCAGAATATATACGTGGAGAGAAAAGTGCATAAAAAAAGGGAATTATGTTCCATTTACACACGCTTAACTCAGGTGGGAATTCCCCCCTAGCTGTCTAACACCTATACTCTCCTTCTATGTAATTGTCAACAACACCTGCCTATGTAAACCATACTTTATGAAGGGACCTACAAGTTATAACCACACTGGACTTTGTATCCAGTCATACTATAATAAAATATTCCAACAAGTTTTACAATATCACTTCCCATATCATTATACTAGTTATGTCAATGTAATTTCAATGTTTGTTACGGGTGTGGTGGTGGTGGTAAAAAACACAAGGCCTCGTTGTTTTGGTGGGCTTCCAAGTGGCGCAGCGGCCTAAAGCACTGCATCTCAGTGCTAGATGGCATCACTACAGTACCTGGTTCAAATCCAGGCTGTATCACATCCAGCTGTGATTGGGAGTCCCATAGGGCCGTGCAAAATTGGCCCAGCGTTGTCAGGGTTTGGCTGGAGTAGGCTGTCGTTGTAAATAAGAATTTGTTCTTAACTGACTTGCCTGGTTAAATAAAAAATAAAAATATTTTTAATGTCAGGTCCTTCCTTAGTGTTGTCTTTAAATTGGATCAGGCTTTGGTGGGCTGATTCAGGTCCTTCCTTAGTGTTGTCTTTAAATTGGATCAGGCTTTGGTGGGCTGATTCAGGTCCTTCCTTAGTGTTGTCTTTAAATTGGATCAGGCTTTGGTGGGCTGATTCAGGTCCATTCCTTAGTGTTGTCTTTAAATTGGATCAGGCTTTGGTGGGCTGATTCAGGTCCATTCCTTAGTGTTGTCTTTAAATTGGATCAGGCTTTGGTGGGCGGTTTAATGACTGTCAGATTTTCCCCTCTCTTTTGTTTTCTAGAACACGGCGGTTCTTCAACAATGAAGTACCAGACCTTCAACCCAGGATTCAGCTCCAAGTCCTACGTCTACACAGGCTCCAGACCTGTCATGGTGAGTTGTAGTCCTACGTCTACACAGCCTCCACACCTGTCATGGTGAGTTGTAGTCCTACATCTACACAGCCTCCACACCTGTCATGGTGAGTTGTAGTCCTACGTCTACACAGCCTCCACACCTGTCATGACAGCCTCCGGGCCTGTCATGTTGAGTGGTAGTCTTCGGCACTAGGTATCACAAACAATACCGGCCTACCAGAACATATTCTTACTCTTAGGAAAATACTGCAGCCTTTACACATCCAGTGGTTTCTGGGTATCAGATAATATGTTCAACGGTTGGTCATCGCCAAATGAAGAGGTAGAGAGACATTATAGACACTGTCTGTTTACATGAACACGTGGCCAGTATACTCTGAGTATGCCCTCCGCAGCTCCCTGTAAATACACAGTGGGAGGGTTTCACAGTGCAGTGTGCCAGAGCCAGTGAGCTAGGTCTTCTCTGGAAGTGTGGTATTTCACAGCAGCTCTGTACCAACCTCTCCAGGACGTAAAGTTCGTTCCACCCTCCAGATTTCTCCACATCTCACAGTCAGAATGTTATCCACCCTCCAGATTTCTCCACATCTCACAGTCAGAATGTTATCCACCCTCCAGATTTCTCCACATCTCACAGTCAGAATGTTATCCACCCTCCAGATTTCTCCACATCTCAGTCAGAATGTTATCCACCTCACGTTAGCATAGCAGATGTCATTAGACTATGACACATTGACATTGTTGAATGAACTTTTCATTGATACATTCATTGATTTCATGAATGTAATCTTTTTCCAGACATATATTGTGTTTTTTTGTAATAGATTCAGCAAATATCCAGTAGATTATTTAAGTACGTCGTTCAGATGACAGGGTAATATAGCAGCAACATAAAGAACTCCAGTAGTGGCCTTGTTGACTGTAAAAAAAAAAACGAAAAAACGAAACCCCAACAATTTCCCATGACTTTACAATTAGCGTTGCACAATGTAGGTGCACAGACAACCACTCCCTTTTATGACAGTGACTCATTGCATTTACAGAATCTAATAATGATTCAACAAGACTTTGTTCCATCGTGCCCCTAAGCTTTCTATTGGAGGTTAGGGTTAAACGTCTTCTTCTTTCTTCTTTTTCTTCTCCTCCTTCCTCCTCTTCTCCTCCTCGTCTCCTCCTTCCTCCTCTTCTCCTCCTTCCTCCTCTTCCCCTCCACCTCCTCCGTCCTCCCCTCCTCTTTCTCCCCTCCTATTCCTCCTCCTCTTGTCCCCCAGGCACCCAATATGCCTCACTACTCAGGCGGTTTCTCCTCCCACTCTGCGGTGGACCTCGGAGGTGGTCAGAGGGTCACCATGGGAGGTGGAGGAAGAGGAGGAGGTGGTGGAAGAGGAGGAGGTGGAGGGTACAAGTACCATGATGACATGCGCACAGGAGGGGGTTCCCTAGGAGGAGGGGGCTACCAGGTAAACATTTTAAGGATACACTTTTTTTTAATGATTTACTGTATTTTAATGATTTATTGTATTTAAATAATTTACTGTATTTTTATTATTTACTGTATTTTAATGATTTACTGTATTTTAATGATTTATTGTATTTGAATAATTTACAGTATTTTTATTATTTACTGTATTTTAATGATTTACTGTATTTTAATGATTTATTGTATTTTAATGATTTATTGTATTCTGTGTACTGTATAAATCTATGTGTACTGAATCTATACCACATAAGAAATATATTTTAATGATTAATTATAATTACTTTACTCTATATACAGTATTTAGTATACAGTAAAAAAAAAAATACTTGAATTAGTGTGTTCCATGGTGCTGGTTTATTTATGTTTTGTTCTACAGGGAGGAGGGGTCTACCGAGGAGGAGGCGGGGGCAACATGAGGGGCCAACAGATGCCCACTGTGATCCGGACTCTGAGCCGTGTCCCTGGGCCAGACCCAGAGACCTCTCTGCGCTCCATGAGGCTCCAGAACCTGCCTGCACAGGTATAGTCATTTATATATTATGTTTTTTTTGTGTGTGTGTGTATTGTGTATTGTGTTAAAGATTTTTTTTTCTTGCAAGTGTTGGTTCTATGTATCTGTATTCTTGATGTCTTTCTACCAGGATTGATGATGATCTGGTTTGATGATTATCTGGATTGATGTGGATGTTGATGATGATCTGGATTGATGGGGATCTGGATTGATGATGATCTGGAATGATGGGGATCTGGGTTGATGATGATCTGGATTGATGGGGATCTGGGTTGATGATGATCTGGATTGATGTGGATGTTGATGATGATCTGGATTGATGGGGATCTGGATTGATGAGGATCTGGATTGATGTGGATCTGGGTTGATGATCTGGATTGATGGGGATCTGGGTTGATGATGATCTGGATTGATGTGGATGTTGATGATGATCTGGATTGATGGGGATCTGGGTTGATGATGATCTGGATTGATGATGATCTGGATTGATGGGGATCTGGGTTGATGGGGATCTGGGTTGATGATGATCTGGATTGATGATGATCTGGATTGATGGGGATCTGGATTGATGTGGATGTTGATGATGACCTGGATTGATGGGGATCTGGGTTGATGATGATCTGGATTGATGGGGATCTGGGTTGATGGGGATGTTGATGATGATCTAGATTGATGATGATCTGGATTGATGTGGATGTTGATGATGAACTTTTATATCCGCACCGAGACAAAATCCTTTGTTCCTGTTCCAGTTCATTGCTTGGCAACAACACTTACTGATTCTGTTTCTGATTCTTGTTCTCAGCCGTCTCCGGTGGCAGCCTGGGTGGCTGCGGACGTCAGCGATGGTGGCAGCCTGGCCTCAGACCGCGATGCCACCTTCAGCCGCCAGCAGTCTGTCTACAGCACTGTTAGTGCAGGAGCCTACAGTTCAGGGACACAAATGAGACAGGCAGGAGGAGGAGGAATAGGAGGAGTGGGATCTATGGTACCCATGAGGCGCTCACTCAGCGGGACACTAGCCCAGAGCGGAGGAGGAGAGATGATGGTTGGTGGAACCCTACCAGAAATTAATTTGACACAAGATTAACACGTTCCATTTGCACGGCATGTGAAATGACTTGATAACCTGTTTCTTATACAATTGAAATGTATTTAGTAACAAACAACGCACTCCTAACTAGCTTTACATGCTGACCACACCGCTCGTGTCGCGTTGCAATAATAATAATAATAGAATTTGGTTCTTTGTCAAAGCAAAGACAGGCTAGAAGGCGTTTTTAACGTTTCACAGTACACCTTCTTCACAGTAAATGTATTTTATTTTATAACGATTGTATTTCTAAGATTGTATTTCTAACAGATTTTTTTTTAATACGTATGTTTCTAACATCCGGTAGGGAGGAGAGGAGATGATGTCGGTCCAGCAGCAGCATTCCTTTAAAGGACCGGCGTTCCGCACCATCAGTAGGATCAACAACAGGAACAACAGGATGTCCATGGGATCCATGTCTGGGGCGTCTACCTTCCCCCCCGGGGGGAACAGCAGCGTCAGTGGGGGGGATGGAGGAGGTGGGTTCGTGATGGGCCAGGTGAGAGTAACGATATGTTACGTTTCATTTAATTTGCTTGTAAATGTATTTTGTGAGGTCAACATACAGAACCCACTATAATACACTATGACAATACAACACACTATAATACACTATGACAATACAACACACTATAATACAGTATGACAATACAACACACTATATATAACACAGTATAACAATACAACACACTATAATACAGTATGACAATACAACACACTATAATACAGTATAACAATACAACACACTATAATACAGTATGACAATACAACACACTATAACACAGTATGACAATACAACACACTATAATACAGTATAACAATACAACACACTATAATACACTATGACAATACAACACACTATATATAACACAGTATAACAATACAACACACTATAATACAGTATAACAATACAACACACTATAATACAGTATAACAATACAACACACTATAATACAGTATAACAATACAACACACTATAATACAGTATAACAATACAACACACTATAATACACTATGACAATACAACACACTATATATAACACAGTATAACAATACATTATTCGGTTACTAGTCCAACGCTCTAACCACTAGGCTACCTGCCGCCCCGATATAACAATAGAACATAATGCAACAGAACAACACTGGGAGGTGAGCCCCCTGTATATTCACATAGCCCATGGTCCATGATGGGCTGGGCCTAATCTGAGAAGTATTTTTAGCAACTACTACACTATCACTATTTTACCTGCCTTGATGTTTTTATGTTGTATTACTATTATAATATTTTTAAATGCTTTAGCGCTATACAAATTCACATGTATAATTGTTATTCATATTATAATTATAAATGTTTAATATTATTATTATTATTGTTATGTATTATTTGTAGGTGTCGTCGGGGTCTCAGGGGAACATGATGATGCAGCAACAGAGACAGGCCTCTCTTCCCAGGACCATGTCTGTCAAGAGCATGCACAGTGTTGGGAAGGGCATGGATATCTACGACGGACAGATGGACATGACCGGCAGCATGGGCAACCTCAGTGGGTAAGACATGACTGGCAGCATGGGGGCAACCTCAGTGGGTAAGACATGACTGGCAGCATGGGGGCAACCTCAGTGGATAAGACATGACTGGCAGCATGGGGGCAACCTCAGCGGGTAAGACATGACTGGCAGCATGGGGGCAACCTCAGTGGGTAAGACATGACTGGCAGCATGGGGGCAACCTCAGTGGGTAAGACATGACTGGCAGCATGGGGGCAACCTCAGTGGGTAAGACATGACTGGCAGCATGGGGGCAACCTCAGTGGGTAAGACATGACTGGCAGCATGGGGGCAACCTCAGCGGGTAAGACATGACTGGCAGCATGGGGGCAACCTCAGTGGGTAAGACATGACTGGCAGCATGGGGGCAACCTCAGTGGATAAGACATGACTGGCAGCATGGGGGCAACCTCAGTGGGTAAGACATGACTGGCAGCATGGGGGCAACCTCAGTGGGTAAGACATGACTGGCAGCATGGGGGCAACCTCAGTTAGTAAGACATGACTGGCAGCATGGGGGCAACCTCAGTGGGTAAGACATGACTGGCAGCATGGGGGCAACCTCAGTGGGTAAGACATGACTGGCAGCATGGGGGCAACCTCAGTGGATAAGACATGACTGGCAGCATGGGGGCAACCTCAGTGGGTAAGACATGACTGGCAGCATGGGGGCAACCTCAGTGGATAAGACATGACTGGCAGCATGGGGGCAACCTCAGCGGGTAAGACATGACTGGCAGCATGGGGGCAACCTCAGTGGATAAGACATGACTGGCAGCATGGGGGCAACCTCAGTGGGTAAGACATGACTGGACACACAATGACAATATAATAGAACAATAGAATAGAATACAACTTTATTGTCCATGTGTAATAGCGAACAACAGAAATTTCACACACAGTTAAGAGGAGAACATGAGGGTCAAGCTGCAGTGCCCCTGGGTGCATGTTGTAGATTACATGTACTGTAATAATATAAATCACATGTTACTGGTCACATGTTACTGGTCACATGTTATTGGTCGCATGTTATTGGTCACATGTTACTGGTCACATGTTACTGGTCACATGTTATTGGTCACATGTTATTGGTCACATGTTACTGGTCGCGTATTACTGGTCGCATGTTATTGGTCACATGTTACTGGTCGCATATTACTGGTCACATGTTATTGGTCACATGTTACTGGTCACATGTTATTGGTCACATGTTACTGGTCACATGTTATTGGTCACATGTTATTGGTCACATGTTATTGGTCACATGCCTAATACAATAGGTGTAGACTTTACTGTGAAATGCTTACTTACGAGCCCTTTTCCCAACAATGCAGAGTTAAAAGTAAGAACAATTAGCATCAAATAAAAAAGGAAATAGTAACACAATAAAATAACAATAATGAGGCGATATACAAGGAATACCGGTAAATCAAATCAAATTTTTAAAATCAAATTTTATTTTGTCATATACAAATGGTTAGCAGATGTTAATGCGAGTGTAGCAAAATGCTTGTGCTTCTAGTTCCGACAGTGCAGTAATATCTAACGAGTAATCTAACCTAACAAGTCAATGTGCAGGGGTACGGGGTAATTGAGGTAATATTTACATGTAGGTAGTGGTAAAAATGACTAGTCAATCAGGATAGATAATAAACAGAGTAGCAGCAGTGTTGGTAGTTGAGGTAATATAATGTAGGTAGTATAAATCAGGATAGATAATAAACAGAGTAGCAGTGTATGTAAAGAGTGTGAAAACGTGTGAAAGTGTGTCCATGTGTGTCTCTTTCCCAATAGCTATGGATTCTGAGATGACTCCTGCATTACTCCCTTAGTGACAGGACTGGTTTGGGTGTGGTACCACAACAGTTTCAGGCTTCACATGTCACACACAAACAGCTGGCGCCTAGCGGTTAGCACAGCGGATGGGGGGGGGAAAACCCCACAGTGTGCTGCTACCTTAAGATCAGTTACCATTCACACAGGCACATAATTATACCGTGGCACTGAAATCTGTGTATCATGTTGACCTGGCTGGTCAGTTAGACTGGCAACATTGATTCAAGTATTACCTCAGTTTACCTAATTAGACACCAGGGTTGAGTTTTACCTCAGTTTGCCTCATTTCAGTGTACTTCCTTTGAATATAATTGACCACAACCCTGTCATACACAGAGGGCCAGTTTCCCGGACACAGGACAAAAAAAACGAATTCATAGGTGATTCTCAATTGAGTAGCCTATGCTTTTCATTCCAGGACTAGGCTTGTCTTGATAAACTACATGACCAAAAGTATGTGGACACCTGCTCGTCAAACATCTCATTCAAAAGTCATGTGCATTAATAGGAGTTGGTCCCCCCTCAATTGGAGTTGGTCCCCCCTCCTTTGCTGCTATAACAGCCTCCACTCTTCTGGGAAGGCTTTCCACTAGATGTTGGAACATTGCTGCTATAACAGCCTCCACTCTTCTGGGAAGGCTTTCCACTAGATGTTGGAACATTGCTGCTATAACAGCCTCCACCCTTCTGGGAAGGCTTTCCACTAGATGTTGGAACATTGCTGCTATAACAGCCTCTACTCTTCTGGGAAGGCTTTCCACTAGATGTTGGAACATTGCTGCTATAACAGCCTCTACTCTTCTGGGAAGGCTTTCCACTAGATGTTGGAACATTGCTGCTATAACAGCCTCTACTCTTCTGGGAAGGCTTTCCACTAGATGTTGGAACATTGCTGCTATAACAGCCTCCACTCTTCTGGGAAGGCTTTCCACTAGATGTTGGAACATTGCTGCTATAACAGCCTCCACCCTTCTGGGAAGGCTTTCCACTAGATGTTGGTCCATTGCTGCTATAACAGCCTCTACTCTTCTGGGAAGGCTTTCCACTAGATGTTGGAACATTGCTGCTTATAACAGCCTCTACTCTTCTGGGAAGGCTTTCCACTAGATGTTGGAACATTGCTGCTATAACAGCCTCTACTCTTCTGGGAAGGCTTTCCACTAGATGTTGGAACATTGCTGCTATAACAGCCTCCACTCTTCTGGGAAGGCTTTCCACTAAATGTTGGAACATTGCTGCTATAACAGCCTCCTCTCTTCTGGGAAGGCTTTCCACTAGATGTTGGAACATTGCTGCTATAACAGCCTCCACTCTTCTGGGAAGGCTTTCCACTAGATGTTGGAACATTGCTGCTATAACAGCCTCCACTCTTCTGGGAAGGCTTTCCACTAGATGTTGGAACATTGCTGCTATAACAGCCTCCACTCTTCTGGGAAGGCTTTCCACTAGATGTTGGAACATTGCTGCTATAACAGCCTCCACTCTTCTGGGAAGGCTTTTCACTAGATGTTGGAACATTGCTGCTATAACAGCCTCCACTCTTCTGGGAAGGCTTTTCACTAGACGTTGGAACATTGCTGCTATAACAGCCTCCACTCTTCTGGGAAGGCTTTCCACTAGACGTTGGAACATTGCTGCTATAACAGCCTCCACTCTTCTGGGAAGGCTTTCCACTAGATGTTGGAACATTGCTGCTATAACAGCCTCCACTCTTCTGGGAAGGCTTTTCACTAGATGTTGGAACATTGCTGCTATAACAGCCTCCACTCTTCTGGGAAGGCTTTTCACTAGATGTTGGTCCATTGCTGCTATAACAGCCTCCACTCTTCTGGGAAGGCTTTCCACTAGATGTTGGAACATTGCTGCTATAACAGCCTCCACTCTTCTGGGAAGGCTTTCCACTAGATGTTGGAACATTGCTGCTATAACAGCCTCCACTCTTCTGGGAAGGCTTTCCACTAGATGTTGGAACATTGCTGCTATAACAGCCTCCACTCTTCTGGGAAGGCTTTTCACTAGACGTTGGAACATTGCTGCTATAACAGCCTCCACTCTTCTGGGAAGGCTTTCCACTAGACGTTGGAACATTGCTGCTATAACAGCCTCCACTCTTCTGGGAAGGCTTTCCACTAGATGTTGGAACATTGCTGCAGGGGGACTTGCTTCCATTCAGCCACAAGAGTATTAGTGAGGTTGGGTGCTGATGTTAGATGATTAGGCCCTGGCTCGCAGGTGGCTTTCATTCATTCCGATCCACGATAGATCCACGTTATAGCGGGCTTGACATTTAAATGTACTTTTTAAATGAGCCGACATCTGCAGCGTTTTTCCTTAAATGAACGCGGTAACATTGCCTTTAAGAGCTGCGTTATCCACCAGCGTGATCAGATTGAGTCCCCGGGACCATAATGATTGATTGTTCTCTTTGTGATTGGACAGGATTAATAACTTGGACATGCTCACGGCGGTGAGGTACCTGAAAGATGACGATGCTGAAACGCAGGTTCTGGGAGCAGCTTATATCCAACACGAATGTTACAACAACAACGATGCCAAGAACGAGGTAATAAGGGGACTTCCTTTTTGTCTGGTTCTCAAATGGTACCCTATTCCTTTTATAGTGCACTGCTTTTAACCAGGACCCATAGGGAATAAGTTGTCCATTTGGGACCCATAGGGAATAGGTTGTCCATTTGGGACCCATGGGGAATAAGTTGTCCATTTGGGACCCATAGGGAATAGGCTGTCCATTTGGGACCCATGGGGAATAAGTTGTCCATTTGGGACCCATAGGGAATAAGTTGTCCATTTGGGACCCATGGGGAATAAGTTGTCCATTTGGGACCCATAGGGAATAGGCTGTCCATTTGGGACCCATGGGGAATAAGTTGTCCATTTGGGACCCATAGGGAATAGGCTGTCCATTTGGGACCCATGGGGAATAAGTTGTCCATTTGGGACCCATAGGGAATAGGCTGTCCATTTGGGACCCATGGGGAATAAGTTGTCCATTTGGGACCCATAGGGAATAGGCTGTCCATTTGGGACCCATGGGGAATAAGTTGTCCATTTGGGACCCATGGGGAATAAGTTGTCCATTTGGGACCCATGGGGAATAGGTTGTCCATTTGGGACCCATAGGGAATAGGCTGTCCATTTGGGACCCATGGGGAATAAGTTGTCCATTTGGGACCCATAGGGAATAGGCTGTCCATTTGGGACCCATGGGGAATAAGTTGTCCATTTGGGACCCATAGGGAATAGGCTGTCCATTTGGGACCCATGGGGAATAAGTTGTCCATTTGGGACCCATAGGGAATAGGTTGTCCATTTGGGACCCATAGGGAATAAGTTGTCCATTTCGGACCCATAGTGAATAGGTTGTCCATTTGGGACCCATAGGGAATAAGTTGTCCATTTGGGACCCATAGTGAATAGGTTGTCCATTTGGGACCCATAGTGAATAGGTTGTCCATTTGGGACCAATGGGGAATAGGTTTTCCCTTTGGGACCCATAGTGAATAGGTTGTCCATTTGGGACCCATGGGGAATAGGTTGTCCACTTATCTGTTTTTTGAACCCTGGTTTGCTGTTCATTTGAGCAATATGAGATGGAAGGGAGTTCCATGCAATAAGGGCTCTATATAACACTGTACGTTTTCTTGAATTTGTTCTGGATTTGCGGATTGTGAAAAGACCCCTGGTGGCATGTCTGGTGGGATAAGTGTGTGTGTCAGAGCTGTGTGTAAGTTGACTATGCAAACAATTTGGGATTTAACACATTAAATGTTTCTTATAAAAAGAAGAAGCGATGCAGTTATGTTTCCCATGTCTGATGTTTCCTTCTTGTGATGTTTCCACTGTCTGATGTTTCCTTCTTGTGATGTTTCCTCTGTCTGATGTTTCCTTCTTGTGATGTTTCCTCTGTCTGATGTTTCCTTCTTGTGATGTTTCCTCTGTCTGATGTTTCCTTCTTGTGATGTTTCCTTCTTGTGATGTTTCCTCTGTCTGATGTTTCCTTCTTGTGATGTTTCCTCTGTCTGATGTTTCCTTCTTGTGATGTTTCCTCTGTATGAAGTTTCCTTCTTGTGATGTTTCCACTGTCTGATGTTTCCTTCTTGTGATGTTTCCAATGTCTGATGTTTCCATCTTGTGATGTTTCCCATGTCTGATGTTTCCTTCTTGTGATGTTTCCTTCTTGTGATGTTTCCTCTGTCTGATGTTTCCTCTGTATGAAGTTTCCTTCTTGTAATGTTTCCACTGTCTGATGTTTCCTCTGTCTGATGTTTCCTTCTTGTGATGTTTCCTCTGTCTGATGTTTCCTTCTTGTGATGTTTCCTCTGTCTGATGTTTCCTTCTTGTGATATTTCCTCTGTATGATGTTTCCTCTGTCTGATGTTTCCTTCTTGTGATGTTTCCTCTGTATGATGTTTCCTCTGTCTGATGTTTCCTTCTTATGATGTTTCCTCTGTCTGATGTTTCCTTCTTGTGATGTTTCCACTGTCTGATGTTTCCCATGTCTGATGTTTCCTTCTTGTGATGTTTCCACTGTCTGATGTTTCCTTCTTGTGATGTTTCCTCTGTCTGATGTTTCCTTCTTGTGATGTTTCCTCTGTCTGATGTTTCCTTCTTGTGATGTTTCCTCTGTCTGATGTTTCCTTCTTGTGATGTTTCCTTCTTGTGATGTTTCCTCTGTCTGATGTTTCCTTCTTGTGATGTTTCCTCTGTCTGATGTTTCCTTCTTGTGATGTTTCCTCTGTATGAAGTTTCCTTCTTGTGATGTTTCCACTGTCTGATGTTTCCTTCTTGTGATGTTTCCAATGTCTGATGTTTCCATCTTGTGATGTTTCCCATGTCTGATGTTTCCTTCTTGTGATGTTTCCTTCTTGTGATGTTTCCTCTGTCTGATGTTTCCTCTGTATGAAGTTTCCTTCTTGTAATGTTTCCACTGTCTGATGTTTCCTCTGTCTGATGTTTCCTTCTTGTGATGTTTCCTCTGTCTGATGTTTCCTTCTTGTGATGTTTCCTCTGTCTGATGTTTCCTTCTTGTGATATTTCCTCTGTATGATGTTTCCTCTGTCTGATGTTTCCTTCTTGTGATGTTTCCTCTGTATGATGTTTCCTCTGTCTGATGTTTCCTTCTTATGATGTTTCCTCTGTCTGATGTTTCCTTCTTGTGATGTTTCCACTGTCTGATGTTTCCTCTGTCTGATGTTTCCTTCTTGTGATGTTTCCTCTGTCTGATGTTTCCTTCTTGTGATGTTTCCTCTGTCTGATGTTTCCTTCTTGTGATGTTTCCTCTGTCTGATGTTTCCACTGTCTGATGTTTCCTCTGTCTGATGTTTCCTTCTTGTGATGTTTCCCATGTCTGATGTTTCCTTCTTGTGATGTTTCCTCTGTCTGATGTTTCCTTCTTGTGATGTTTCCTCTGTATGATGTTTCCTTCTTGTGATGTTTCCTCTGTCTGATGTGGAAAAGACAACTAACTGACTAACCCTCAGACATGCATCCCAGTCGGTGTGTTACAGTATTCCATAGCAGAATATAAGGGACATGCTGTACATTCTTCAATAGTGGTGAAGTTGTTAGTTGCATAAGAACTATTATATATCAACACATAGGCATGCTGCAGGTGTATCAACACATAGGCGTGCTCCAGGTGTATCAACACATTGGCGTGCTGCAGGTGTATCAACACATAGGCGTGCTCCAGGTGTATCAACACATAGGCGTGCTCCAGGTGTGTCAACACATAGGCGTGCTCCAGGTGTATCAACACATAGGCGTGCTCCAGGTGTATCAACACATAGGCGTGCTCCAGGTGTATCAACACATAGGCGTGCTCCAGGTGTATCAACACATAGGCGTGCTCCAGGTGTATCAACACATAGGCGTGCTCCAGGTGTATCAACACATAGGCGTGCTCCAGGTGTATCAACACAGGCGTGCTCCAGGTGTATCAACACATAGGCGTGCTCCAGGTGTATCAACACATAGGCGTGCTCCAGGTGTATCAACACATAGGCGTGCTGCAGGTGTATCAACACATAGGCGTGCTCCAGGTGTATCAACACATAGGCGTGCTCCAGGTGTATCAACACATAGGCGTGCTCCAGGTGTATCAACACATAGGCGTGCTCCAGGTGTATCAACACATAGGCGTGCTCCAGGTGTATCAACTGGCAATCTTGGCGTAGCTGCTTATATAAAAAAGTCTCAACTTTGATTTATGTCACAGTTCAGCAGGCGTTCATGTGATCTAAGTAATTATCGAAGAATATGGTCTTGTTGACGTGACAGACACACTTTTGTTTCCGAGCAGGTATGTATGTAGTAGTTTATCACAGACAGGTATCTTGTAGGACAGGGGTGGGGTAGGCAACCCTGGTTCCTAGAGTGCCGCCGGAAGATCAGGTGTGTGGAATTTAGGTAATCACTGAACTGATCAATTAGCGTAGTTGATCGGGTGTGTGGAATTTAGGTAATCACTGAACTGATCAATTAGCTCAGTTGATCGGGTGTGTGGAATTTAGGTAATCACTGAACTGATCAATTAGCTCAGTTGATCGGGTGTGTGGAATTTAGGTAATCACTGAACTGATCAATTAGCTCAGTTGATCAGGTGTGGTGCCTAAGTTGGAACACAATCCTGCAGTACCCCAGAAACAGGGGTTTGACTACTCCTGTTGTAGGAACTTGTTCTGTTAACTAGCAGCGTTACAGATAGTACTTTATGTATCCTCTTGTTGGAGGGGTAACAGGGTTCACTAACAGTCCCAATGAATTCTATACCCCTTTCCCTTTGGTCTTCACCTCTCCAGACCTGCAAAAACATTGAATGGTTGGGGCCAAGGGGAAAGGGGTAGGGAGTGAATTAGTACCATACGTTTGAGTCCGAACCTTACAGAGTTGTCCCTCTCTCTCTCTCTTCCATCACTAGGTGCAGCAATATAAGGCCATCCAGGAGCTGGTGAGGCTGTTCAACAGTGAGAACCTGGAGGTGGCTCGCTACGCCACAGGGGCTATGAGGAACGTCATCTATGAGAACATGGACAACAAGATGTCCCTCATCGAGGAGGGAGGAATTCCTCAGCTCATCAATGCTCTGAAGGAGAATGATGATGAGCTACGCAAGAACATCACAGGTCAGGACATTTTAAATGTTTGTCATTTAGCAGACTGTGTGATGTGTGCTGTCTGGGGGGAAGGTGGGTGGGGTGGGGGGGGGGAGGTTGAGAACGGAGCGGAAGACACATGTCCATTGTTTGCCTGTAACATATGGACAACAAAGTCATATATTATTGTATCCAAAGAAACTTCCAAGGTAGCCAGGTAAGATACGCTGACAGGCCATTGTTGGAAAAGAGAACGTGTTTGGCCTCCCGAGTGGTGCCGTGGTCTAAGGCACTGCATCGTAGTGCTAGTTCGAGTTCAGGCTCTGTCGCAGCCGGCCGCGCCCTGGGAGACACATGGGGCGGCGCACAAGCGTCGTCCGGGTTAGGGGAGGGTTTGGCCGGTAGGGATGTCCTTGTCCCATGGCGCTCTAGCGACTCCTGTGGCGAGCCGGGTGCAGTTTACGCTGACACGGTCGCCAGGTGTACGGTGTTTCCTCCACCGCATTGGTGCGTCTGTCTTTCCGGGTTAGGTGGGCATTTGTGTCAAGAATCAGTGTGGCTTGGCTGGTTGTGTTTCGGGGGGGGACGCACGGCTCTCGACCTTCGGCTTTCCCGAGTCCGTACGGGAGTTGCAGCAATGAGACAAGACTGTAACTACCAATTGGATACCACGAAATTGGGGAGAAAAAGGGGTAACAAAAAAATTAAAGAAGAGAATGTGTTCTCTCTCAGTAACATACCTGGTGAAAGAACTTTAGGTGAAAGAACTTTAGGTGAAAGAACTTTAGGTGAAATAACTTTAGGTGAAATAACTTTAGGTGAAATAACTTTAGGTGAAAGAACTTTAGGTGAAAGAACTTTAGGTGAAATAACTTTAGGTGAAAGAACTTTAGGTGAAATAACTTTAGGTGAAATAACTTTAGGTGAAAGAACTTTAGGTGAAAGAACTTTAGGTGAAAGAACTTTAGGTGAAAGAACTTTAGGTGAAAGAACTTTAGGTGAAAGAACTTTAGGTGAAAGAACTTTAGGTGAAATAACTTTAGGTGAAATAACTTTAGGTGAAAGAACTTTAGGTGAAAGAACTTTAGGTGAAATAACTTTAGGTGAAAGAACTTTAGGTGAAATAACTTTAGGTGAAATAACTTTAGGTGAAAGAACTTTAGGTGAAAGAACTTTAGGTGAAAGAACTTTAGGTGAAAGAACTTTAGGTGAAAGAACTTTAGGTGAAAGAACTTTAGGTGAAAGAACTTTAGGTGAAATAACTTTAGGTGAAATAACTTCAGGTGAAAGAACTTTAGGTGAAATAATAGGTATGAGGGCCCTGTTTGTCACTCACACCATGGCCTCTCAATCGAGTTGACTCCATGGAAATATAGTGATTAGAACTGGCATTCACATCCGAGTCAACGTTCTGTGATGGGTGGACTGGCGGCCATGTTGAATTGCTGAGATCTGAGGGCTTTTCTCTGCTCTAGTTAACGTCCCTACCTCTCTGTAGTCTATCTTAACTTTTCCATCCTCCTGTCTAGACCGGTAGCATGCCGAGGGTTGAACTGAAACTCTCTATTGGACACAAAGGAAACTCCTCAACACCTAGCTTTCTACAACAGATTCTGGGGTTAAGTCAGTTTGTCAGCCCCGATAAGGAACGTTTGGGTTGCGGTATGGGAGTGGAGAGCTGACGACCCGTTACCCTTTATGGGAACTGAATGATACACATCTATGAAAAGGTGGTGTGTGTGTGTGTGTGTGTGTGTGTGTGTGTGTGTGTGTGTGTGTGTGTGTGTGTGTGTGTGTGTGTGTGTGTGTGTGTGTGTGTGTGTGTGTGTGTGTGTGTGTGTGTGTGTGTGTGTGTGTGTGTGTGTGTGTGGAGTACAGAGTGTATAGGAGGGAGTTGTCTCCACCTGTAGTGTTCTCTCTCTGCCACACCCTGTATGACTCACAGTCCTTGTCACTCTCTCTAGTCAAGCTGTTAGAACAAGGTCATTGTCTGGACCTTTGCCACACCCTGTATGACTCACAGTCCTTTCACTCTCTCTAGTCAAGCTGTTAGAACACGGTCACTGTCTGGACCTCTACACGTTCAGGTTTATTGGTACACAGCCACGGGGAATTGCTGTAGAGAAGAGAGAGAGAAAGGCAGGCTGTAGATTGCTGTAGAGAAGAGAGAGAGAAAGACAGGCTGTAGATTGCTGTAGAGAAGAGAGAGAGAAAGGCAGGCTGTAGATTGCTGTAGAGAAGAGAGAGAGAAAGGCAGGCTGTAGATTGCTGTAGGGAAGAGAGAGAGAAAGGCAGGCTGTAGATTGCTGTAGAGAAGAGAGAGAGAAAGGCAGGCTGTAGATTGCTGTAGAGAAGAGAGAGAGAAAGGCAGGCTGTAGATTGCTGTAGAGAAGAGAGAGAGAAAGGCAGGCTGTAGATTGCTGTAGAGAAGAGAGAGAGAAAGGCAGGCTGTAGATTGCTGTAGAGAAGAGAGAGAGAAAGGCAGGCTGTAGATTGCTGTAGGGAAGAGAGAGAGAAAGGCAGGCTGTAGATTGCTGTAGAGAAGAGAGAGAGAAAGGCAGGCTGTAGATTGCTGTAGGGAAGAGAGAGAGAAAGGCAGGCTGTAGATTGCTGTAGAGAAGAGAGAGAGAAAGGCAGGCTGTAGATTGCTGTAGAGAAGAGAGAGAGAAAGGCAGGCTGTAGATTGCTGTAGAGAAGAGAGAGAGAAAGGCAGGCTGTAGATTGCTGTAGAGAAGAGAGAGAGAAAGGCAGGCTGTAGATTGCTGTAGAGAAGAGAGAGAGAAAGGCAGGCTGTAGATTGCTGTAGGGAAGAGAGAGAGAAAGGCAGGCTGTAGATTGCTGTAGGGAAGAGAGAGAGAAAGGCAGGCTGTAGATTGCTGTAGAGAAGAGAGAGAGAAAGGCAGGCTGTAGATTGCTGTAGAGAAGAGAGAGAGAAAGGCAGGCTGTAGATTGCTGTAGGGAAGAGAGAGAGAAAGGCAGGCTGTAGATTGCTGTAGGGAAGAGAGAGAGAAAGGCAGGCTGTAGATTGCTGTAGAGAAGAGAGAGAGAAAGGCAGGCTGTAGATTGCTGTAGAGAAGAGAGAGAGAAAGGCAGGCTGTAGATTGCTGTAGAGAAGAGAGAGAGAAAGGCAGGCTGTAGATTGCTGTAGAGAAGAGAGAGAGAAAGGCAGGCTGTAGATTGCTGTAGAGAAGAGAGAGAGAAAGGCAGGCTGTAGATTGCTATAGAGAAGAGAGAGAGAAAGGCAGGCTGTAGATTGCTGTAGAGAAGAGAGAGAGAAAGGCAGGCTGTAGATTGCTGTAGAGAAGAGAGAGAGAAAGGCAGGCTGTAGATTGCTGTAATGACTGCTTGGTTAGTTCCTATGAGACTGGCCATAGTGGTAACACACTAGACATGTTTTAGCTAGTTGATGTTGTCATCAAAAAATACGTATTTACCTGTTTAAAAAAAAGATACCAGTTCACCAGTAAACGTAGATGACCAGTTTACAACCAGAAAAGTATGGTATGAAAATGCAATTTGCCCGCTGAGAATCGTGCTTTCTATGGCCGCTTTACTGAGCGTGTCTCTCTGGGTTTTCTGTCAGGTATTCTGTGGAACCTGTCATCCAAAGACAACCTGAAGGAGAAACTAGCCAAGGAGACGCTAGGTGAGCTCACAGAGAGGATCCTGATCCCGCTCTCAGGAGGTGGAGACTCTGAGGTCATCCAGCAGAGCCCCTCTGAGGTGGACATCTTCTGCAACACCACCGGATGTCTCAGGTACAGTACACTACAGTACACTATAATATAGTACAGTATAATACACTATAGTACACTATAGTACACTATAGTATAGTACAGTATAATACACTATAGTACACTATAGTATAGTACAGTATAATACACTACAGTACACTATAATATAGTACAGTATAATACACTATAGTACACTATAGTACAGTATAATACACTATAGTACAGTATAATACACTATAGTACACTATAGTACACTATAGTATAGTACAGTGTAATACACTATAGTACACTATAGTATAGTACAGTGTAATACACTACAGTACACTATAATATAGTACAGTATAATACACTATAGTACACTATAGTACAGTATAATACACTATAGTACAGTATAATACACTATAGTACACTATAGTACACTATAGTATAGTACAGTGTAATACACTATAGTACACTATAGTACACTATAGTATAGTACAGTATAATACACTATAGTATAGTACATTATAATACACTATCGTACACTACACTATAGTACACTATAGTACAGTACACTATAGTACAGTATAATACACTATAGTACACTATAGGATAGTACAGTATAGTGCAGTATAGTACATTATCGTACACTACAGTATAGTGCACTATAGTACAGTATATAATAGTATTATAAACTATAGTAGTGTAATACACTATAGTACAGTGTAGTACACTATAGTACAGTATAATACACTATAGTATAGTACACTGTAGTACACTATAGTACACTATTGTACAGTATAGTACAGTACACTATAGTACAGTATAGTACACTATATAGTTCACTGCAGTATAGTACACTATAGTACAGTATAGTACGTACAGTACACTATAGTACAGTATAGTACATACAGTGCACTATAGTACACTATATAGTTCACTGCAGTATAGTACACTTCCTGTTATTCTTGTTCTTCTTCTTCTTCTCATTCTTCACATTACGTTTAGGGTAAGGACACTGTTCTCACCTGCACTATAGAGTTCCATGTCAGCTCTGATTTATGTTTGACTATCCCATCCCTAACCTGTCCCCAGGAACCTGAGCTCAGTGAATGAGAAGACCAGGCGGCAGATGCGGGAGACCAACGGTCTGGTGGATGCCCTGGTAGGATACGTCCAGGCCTCCGTACAGGATGGCAAGGTGGAGGAAAAGGTGAGACCAAGCACATTGTAGAATAATAATTGCATTATTGATTGGATATATATATATAGTACCTTTCCAGATGCTCAAAGCACTTTGCAATGAAAGGGGAAACTCACCTCAACCAACAATTTCCTACCTGGGTGATGCCACAGCAGGCATTTTACACCAGACCCCTTACCACGCATCAGATAATCTCATTTGAGTATGGACCTAATCATTTTTCTGTGTGTTTCCAGGGTGTGGAGAACACTTTATGTGTCCTGAGGAACCTCTCCTACCAACTGTACAGTGAGATCCCGCCATCAGCCCTGCTACGTCTGGAAGGACCAACCAGAGGCCAGGAAACCAGCAGGAGCGAAGCCATTGGTTGCTTTACCCCTCAGAGCAAGAAAGTCAAAGATGTATGTGTCTCACTGTCAATCCTCTTATAGTCTTCTTGTCCTCCTTCTTCCGTCGTCGTCGTCGTCGTTGTTCTTCTTTGTTCTTGTTCTTCTGTCAGTTTAGCAGTTGAACCTTAATTGTCTTAATGGTATTCAGAATGACCCTGTCTGTGTGAAAATGGAACTCCTTTATCACATTGACCCCTTTTACCCTTCTTTCAGAGGAAGAACCAGGACATGTCTACGTTCACGGAGGTGGCCCGCGTACCCAAGGGTCTGGAGTGGCTGTGGCACCCCCAGGTAGTGGGGCTGTATAACAGAGTGCTGCAGGGCTGTGAGACCAACTCCACCACCCGCGAGGCTGCAGCCGGGGCTCTGCAGAACATCACCGCAGGAGACAAGAGGGTGAGTGTTGAGAATTACCCATGCCTATAGGTCCCGTGTGGTTCAGTTGGTAGAGCATGGTGTTTGCAACGCCAGGGTTGTGGGTTCGATTCCCACGGGGGACCAGTACGGAGAAAAAATGTATGAAATGTATGCATTCACTACTGTAAGTTGCTCTGGATAAGAGCGTCTGCTAAATGACTAAAATGTTAATGCAATTCAGCAGACAGAGCAAGATGTGATTGGGGTACAATGTACAGTAACTTAAGTAGGTTGGGAATACTGTCCTACACTCTTAGAAAGAAAGCTGTCCCCTTAGGAGAACCCTTTCAAGAACCCTTTGGGTTCCATGTAGAACTCTTTCCACAGAAGATTCTACATGGAACCCAATAGGGTTCTACCTGGAACCAAAGGGCGTTCTTCTATGGGGACAGCCGAAGAACCCTTTTGGAACCCTTTTTTCTAAAAGTGTAAAATGACCTCTCTCTCTCTGTCCCAAGAGAGGGAGCAGCTCCAAGCCAGATCATTCACATTGATCAGGTTTATAACTCTGTCCAGAAACAAGCCCTATCCCAGACACTTGTGGTGATCTGAGGATTTGAGCAAATCCTATGATGGTAGGGGTTGTTTATGGACAAGGCCAAATACAGCATTTAAAGTGTTCTTGACTTGGACGTGCCTTTCAATGAATCTCTCCCTCTCCTTCCTCAGTGGGCGGAGGTGCTGAGTCACGTGGCTCTGGAGCAAGAGAGGATGCTTCCTGTGATGTTGGACAAACTGAGGACCAATAATGACCTGGAGCTGAGATCCCTCACAGGCTTCCTTAGAAACCTGTCACGCCATGCCAAGGACAAGAACGCCATGGGTCAGTAACCGTAGACAATACGTGTGTACGCAGTAGTACCTTTGACCCACTTCAATATAAAAGTAATAGTAATTTTGTCACAGATGGGAAATTGGTTGCGGCATACGTTTTTTTAATATTTTTTTTTAAACATGACATCATGAGAACAGTAGATCTCAGCAGAAATCAGACTTTCATGTAAATTAGGGATTGATTTCATGGCAATGTGAGATTTGCATGAACATTTGCATTACATATTTGGAACACAATTTGTCACAATTTGTCCTTGAATGACATATAAGCGAAACCAGATGGGGGGGAAAACCCATTTATTTCATGCTAGAGCAAGGACCAACAACACAACTACAGGTCGACCAATAAAACGTTCCTCTCTCCAGCCACAAAGGTAGTGAACAACCTGGTGACCGAACTGCCTGTTGACTGTCAGCAGAAGGAGCCGTCCAGCGATGTGGTGGTCAACATCTGTGGAACGTTGAACAACTTGGTGACATCCAGCACCATCGCAGCCCGGGACATCGCCTTCTTCGACGGGCTGCAGAAACTAGTGGCCATTAAGAACTCCCACGACAGCAGGTATGGAATGGGAGGAATATTGGTAGCAGTGTTTCTGCTGGTATTAAAACCTTTTATGGCTAGGGGTTCCGCTAGCGGAACGTTTCCCCAACATCCGGTGAAATGGCAGAGCACGAAATTCAAAACAATTATTAGAAATATTTAACTTACATATATTCACAAGTGCAATACACCAAATTAAAGCTTAACTTCTTGTTAATCTAGCCACCGTGTCAGATTTCAAAAAGGCTTTACGGCGAAAGCAAACCATGCTATTATCTGAGGACAGCACCCAGCATACCAACACATGAAAATCAGATTTCAACCCGGACGTGAAAATACCGCCCGCTAGCCCGAAGAGGTTTTAACCTGGTGTTTAATAGAAACGGGTGGCATCAAGAACTCATGGAAAACAGAAAGGAAAACGCAGCACACTGCTGCTCGTGCTCCCAGGTGATATTTATTTATAACAACGTTTCGACCCTTAGGTCTTCATTAGGCGTTCACATCCCAGGTGGGGGCATATATAGGGGCAGTACTCAGTGACATCACTTCCTGAAACAGGAGATTAAAAAAATATATTATAACATAGTTTAACAATATTAACATTCAATATATCAAAATATATGATCATACACAGAGAGTGTGATCAATATTTACAATAACATTTAAAAAAAATAACACAATTTAGACATATTGAAACTATAAAAACGTTTTCAAGTCAAACTCCTCGTTAAGGCCAAGAGGAGACAGTGGGTTGAGCCTGTGGATCCATAAAGATTCCCTTTGAAGACGTTTCCTCTCAATGTCCCCTCTCCTGCAGGACATCTTGACCATTTCTATTGCATTGTATTTCAGAGAACTAATAGGATGTCCAGCTTGTACAAAATGAACAGCAACCTGATTTTTTTGTCTCCCCTGTCCGTATATTGCTGCGTTGCTCACTGATCCGTGTCTTAAGGCTCCTACGGGTTTTCCCTATGTAAGACAGACCACAACGATATTTCAACATGTAAATAACATTTGGGGACATGCAGGTAATCAGGACCTTGATCTTAAATCTTTGTCCTGTGTGGGAGTGGGTAAATGAGTTGCATTTGAACTCCCACGACAGCGGGTATGGAATGGGAGGAATATTGGTAGCAGTGTTTCTGCTGGTATTTAACCTGGTGTTTAAGAGAAATTGGTGGCCTGGCCTCCCGGATGGCTCAGTCGTCTAAGGCACTGCATCACAGTGCTAAGCTATGCTGCTAAAGCTCCTGGTTCGAGTCCGGGCTCTGACGTAGCCAGCCGCGACTGGGAGACGCACAATTGGCCCTGCGTCGTCCGGGTTAGTGTAGGGTTTGGCCGGCAGGGATGTTTTTGTCCCATCACGCGACTCCTGTGGTGTTGCCGGGCGCAATGCACGTTGACACGGTCACCAGATGTACAGTGTTTCCTCCGACACATTGGTGCGGCTGGCTTCTGGGTTGGATGGGGCATTGTGTCAAGAAGCAGTGCGGCTTGGTTGGGTTGTGTCTCGGAGGACGCACTGCTCTCGACCTTCACCTCTCCCGAGTTCGTACGGGAGTTGCAGCGATAGGACAAGACTGTAACTACCAATTGGATACCATGAAATTGGGAGAAAAAGAGGTTAAAAAAAACTCCCATGACAGCTGGTATGGAATGGGAGGAATATTGGTAGCAGTGTTTCTGCTGGTATTTAACCTGATGTTTAATAGAAACTGGTGGCCATTAAGAACTCCCATGACAGCAGGTATATGCAAAATGAGTAGGAATGTTGTGACAAAAGATTTTACTGACCACGCGATTTGACGAGGAAATGTCCAGGGTTCGAGTGTGAATGGTAATAGTAAAGGCGAGAGTGGACAGCCCTGTCTCGTTCTGCAACAGCGAAGAGTTAGACTTGTTAGTATGCATACAGGCTCTCGGCTATACTAGTGCCTAGAGTTTTTTCTGGTCAGTTATTATGAGTGACAGCCATTCAGATGGCCACTTCTTCACTATTGGTCCCCATAGTGACAGTGTTTCCAAGAGGAGTGGATACTGAATACAATTTGCATACTCTATACCACCTTTCAGACAATGTGGTAACACATTTCCCTAGCATTTACCCAGCCCTGTCTTTCTGTCCCTGCCTTAAGCACACAGGTGTAGTATTATGAGGCCATGACTGAAATGGGAAAAATATCCTTCTCTTCTAATGCTCCTTGGTCTTGGAACAAGTTGCAAAATACTTTAAAACTGGAGGAGAGGAAATCACTTGCTGAGTAAATCTCTGATATAGGATAATGTTGTTGACCATTGTGATTTTTTTTATGTTTTGTCTTGTAATGTGTACACACTGACTTCTTCCTGCTGACATCTTGCCAGGTCCCCCTCCAAAAATAGTCATTTTTTTCCTGGTTAAATTAAGGTTAAATAAAAGGTTAAATAAAAGGTTAAATAAAAGGTTAAATAAAAGGTTAAATAAAAATAAACGAGTAGAAACAATACCTAATTTCACTTCCACGATAAGGATGCTTACCTCTCAAATTAGGACAATGTCTACTTGATCAGCCCAGGGTATATAATAATTACTGTCCCCCAGTGTATTGATTGGTAGCAGGCATATAATATTTACTGTCCCTGGTATATTGATTGGTAGCAGCTATATAATATTTACTGTCCCTGGTATATTGATTGGTAGCAGCTATATAATATTTACTGTCCCTGGTATATTAATTGGTAGCAGCTATATAATATTTACTGTCCCTGGTATATTAATTGGTAGCAGCTATATAATATTTGTTGCGGTGTTGCAATCTACTGCAGAGATAGCTTGCAGAGTTCTGTCCTGCTATCCAGGTCTGTACCCAAACAATTTGAACTTCTACTTTTAAAAATCCACCTCTCCAAAAACAAGTCTCTCACCGTTGCCGCCTGCTATAGACCCCCCTCGGCCCCTAGCTGTGCTCTGGACACCATATGTGAACTGATTGCCCCCCATCTATCTTCAGAGCTTGTGCTACTAGGCGACCTAAACTGGGACATGCTTAACACCCCAGCCATTCTACAATCCAAGCTTGATGCCCTCAATCTCACACAAATTATTAATGAACCCACCAGGTACAACCCCAAAGCCGCAAACACTGGCACCCTCATAGATATCATCCTAACCAATGTGCCCTCTAATTACACCTCTGCTGTTTTCAACCAAGATCTCAGCGATCACTGCCTCATTGCCTGCACCCGTAATGGGTCAGCGGTCAAACGACCTCCACTCATCACTGTCAAACGCTCCCTGAAACATTTCAACGAGCAAGCCTTTCTAATCGACCTGGCCCTGGTATCCTGGAAGGATATTGACCTCATCCCGTCAGTAGAGGATGCCTGGTTATTTTTTTAAAATGCCTTCCTCTCCATCTTAAATAAGCATGCCCCTTTCAAGAAATTTAGAACCAGGAACAGATATAGCCCTTGGTTCTCCCCAGACCTGACTGCCCTTAACCAACACAAAAATATCCTGTGGCGTTCTGCATTAGCATCGAACTGCCCCCGCGATATGCAACTTTTTAGGGAAGTTAGAAACCAATACACACAGGCAGTTAGAAACGCCAAGGCTAGCTTTTTCAAACAGAAATTTGCTTCGTGCAACTCCAACTCTAAAAAGTTCTGGGACATTGTAAAGTCCATGGAGAATAAGAACACCTCCTCCCAACTGCCCACTGCACTGAGGATAGGAAACTCTGTCACCACCGATAAGCCCACTATAATTGAGAATTTCAATAAGCATTTTTCTATGGCTGGCCATGCTTTCCACCTAACTACCCCTACTGCATTCAACAGCACTGCACCCCCCACAGCTACTCGCCCAAGCCTCCCCCATTTCTCCTTCTCCCAAATCCATTCAGCTGATGTTCTGAAAGAGCTGCAAAATCTGGACCCCTACAAATCAGCTGGGCTTGACAATCTGGACCCTTTCTTTCTAAAATTATCTGCCGAAATTATTGCAACCCCTATTACTAGCCTGTTCAACCTCTCTTTCGTGTCGTCTGAGATTCCCATAGATTGGAAAGCAGCTGCTGTCATCCCCCTCTTCAAAGGAGGTGACACTCTTGACCCAAGTTGCTACAGACCTATATCCATCCTACCCTGCCTTTCTAAGGTCTTCGAAAGCCAAGTCAACAAACAGATTACCGACTATTTTGAATCCCACCGCACCCTCTCCGCTATGCAATCTGGTTTCAGAGCTGGTCATGGGTGCACCTCAGCCACGCTCAAGGTCCTAAACGACATCGTAACCGCCATCGATAAGAAACATTACTGTGCTGCCGTATTCATTGACCTGGCCAAAGCTTTTGACTCTGTTAATCACCACATCCTCATCGGCAGACTTAGTAGCCTTGGTTTCTCAAACGATTGCGTCGCCTGGTTCACCAACTACTTCTCTGACAGAGTTCAGTGTGTCAAATCGGAGGGCCTACTGTCTGGACCTCTGGCAGTCTCTATGGGGGTACCACAGGGTTCAATTCTTGGGCCAACTCTTTTCTCTGTATACATAAATGATGTCGCTCTTGCTGCTGGTGAATCTCTGATCCACCTCTACGCAGACGACACCATTCTGTATACTTCTGGCCCTTCTTTGGACACTGTGTTAACAACCCTCCAGACGAGCTTCAATGCCATTCAACTCTCCTTCCGTGGTCTCCAACTGCTCCTAAACACAAGTAAAACTAAATGTATGCTCTTCAACCGATCGCTGCCTGCACCTGCCCGCCCATCCAGCATCACTTCTCTGGACGGTTCTAACTTAGAATTTGTGGACAACTACAAATACCTAGGTGTCTGGTTAGACTGTAAACTCTCCTTCCAGACTCACATCAATCATCTCCAATCCAAAGTGAAATCTAGAATTAGCTTCCTATTTCGCAACAAAGCATCCTTCACTCATGCTGCCAAACATACCCTCGTAAAACTGACCATCCTACCAATCCTCGACTTCGGCGATGTCATTTACAAAATAGCCTCCAATACCCTACTCAACAAGCTGGATGCAGTCTATCACAGTGCCATCCGTTTTGTCACCAAAGCCCCATATACAACCCACCACTGCGACCTGTATGCTCTCGTTGGCTGGCCTTCACTTCATCATCGTCGCCAAACACATTGGCTCCAGGTCATCTACAAGACCCTGCTAGGTAAAGTCCCCCCTTATCTCCGCTCACTGGTCACCATAGCAGCACCCACCTGTAGCACGCGCTCCAGCAGGTATATCTCTCTGGTCACCCCTAAAGCCAACTCCTCCTTTGGTCGTCTCTCCTTCCAGTTCTCAGCTGCCAATGATTGGAACGAACTACAAAAATCTCTAAAACTGGAAACACTTATCTCCCTCACTAGCTTTAAGCACCTGCTATCAGAGCAGCTCACAGATCTCTGCACCTGTACATAGCCCATCTTTAATTGAGCCCAAACTACTACCTTTTCCCCTACTGTATTTATTTATTTTATTTATTTTGCTCCTTTGCACCATATTATTTATATTTATATTTTAACTTTTAACTTTCTTCAAACTACAAATCTACCATTCCAGTGTTTTTTTCTTGCCATACTTTATTTACTTTGCCACCATGGCATTTTTTGCCTTTACCTCCATTATCTCACATCATTTGCTCACATTGTATATAGTCTTATTTTTTTTCTACTGCATCATTGATTGTATGTTGTTTTACTCCATGTGTAACTCTGTGTTTTTGTATGTTGTCGAACTGCTTTGCTTTATCTTGGCCAGGTCGCAATTGTAAATGAGAACTTGTTCTCAACTTGCCTACCTGGTTAAATAAAGGTGAAATAAAATAAAATAAATAAATAAATAAATTTACTGTCCCTGGTATATTGATTGGTAGCAGCTATATAATATTTACTGTCCCTGGTATATTGATTGGTAGCAGCTATATAATATTTACTGTCCCTGGTATATTAATTGGTAGCAGCTATATAATATTTACTGTCCCTGGTATATTGATTGGTAGCAGCTATATAATATTTACTGTCCCTGGTATATTGATTGGTAGCAGCTATATAATATTTACTGTCCCTGGTATATTGATTGGTAGCAGGTATATCATATTTACTGTCCCTGGTGTGTAAATATTCCAGTTATGTATTAGCTACTGGGAACTAAGTTTTGTCTTGTGTCTTGAAAGAACAGTCAAACTGAAAGTCTTCAACAAAAAGCTAAGGCAGTCCTTTTGTGATCTTTTAATTAAGAAAAGTCAAACTGAAAGTCCTTTTGGGATCTTAATTAAGTCTTGAACTCTTTCATCTTGAAAAACCCTGCTTTAGAACATTCCAGCGAATCTCAAGTCCAACTGCTAGTTTTTAACCTCGTCACGACTTCCGCCGAAGTCGGTTCCTCTCCTTGTTCGGGCGGCGTTCGGCGGTCGACGTCACCGGTTTTCGAACCATCGCCGATCCACCTTTAATTTTTCCATTTGTCTTGTCTTGTTTTCCTACACACCTGGTTTCAATTCCCTCAGTATTAGACGTGTATATAACCCCCTGTTCCCCCCATGTCTGTGTGTGGAATTATTTGTTGTTTCGTGTATGTGCACACTAGACTGGTTTGCGCTGGGTTATGTCAACCCACATTGTGATTAGTGTTCTTAGTGCCAAAATAAAAGGCTCCTTTGGCTACCCGACTTCTGCTCTCCTGCGCCTGACTCCCTTACAGCCAGTTACGCATACCTAACGAACCTGACCTTCATGTTGTCTCTCTTGTAGCCCTGCTAGTTTTTAACCTGGTCTTCATGTTGTCTCTCTTGTAGCCCTGCTAGTTTTTAACCTGGTCTTCATGATGTCTCTCTTGTAGCCCTGCTAGTTTTTAACCTGGTCTTCATGTTGTTTCTCTTATAGCCCTGCTAGTTCATAACCTGATCTTCATGTTGTTTCTCTTATAGCCCTGCTAGTTTTTAACCTGATCTTCATGTTGTCTCTCTTGTAGCCCTGCTAGTTTTTAACCTGGCCTGCTAGTTTTTAACCTGGTCTTCATGTTGTCTCTCTTGTAGTCCTGGGAAGCTGAAAGCATCCAAAGCAGCAGCAACAGTCCTCTGCAACATGTTCCAATACAAGAAGCTGCACAAGGACTACAAACAGGTGAGAAACACCACTGGAGAACGGTAGAGAGGAGGATCATAGACTACTGGAGAACGGTAGAGAGGAGGGTCATAGACTACTGGAGAACGGTAGAGAGGAGGATCATAGACTACTGGAGAACGGTAGAGAGGAGGATCATAGACTACTGGAGAACGGTAGAGAGGAGGGGGTACTATGGACAGAACACATGTTCTCTAGTACTAGGAGAGAGAGGAGGGGGTACTATGGACAGAACACATGTTATCTAGTACTAGGAGAGAGGAGGGGGTACTATGGACAGAACACATGTTCTCTAGTACTAGGAGAGAGGGGGGGGTACTATGGACAGAACACATGTTCTCTAGTACTAGGAGAGAGGAGGTGGACAGAACACATGTTCTCTAGTACTAGGAGAGAGGAGGGGGTACTATGGACAGAACACATGTTCTCTAGTACTAGGAGAGAGAGGAGGGGGTACTATGGACAGAACACATGTTCTCTAGTACTAGGAGAGAGGAGGTGGACAGAACACATGTTCTCTAGTACTAGGAGAGAGGAGGTTGAGAAGTCTCATTGCTGGGTCATTTAGTTGGAAGGGGATACTAACACACACTGCTATGTGAATCACAGCAACAGTCAGGAGTAAGCTTTCTGAGCAAACCACTGATATTGTACATTACAGGGGCGTAGGTATGGGTGGGCCCGGGAGCCAGATTACACATTACAGTGTGTATATATATATATATATATTTACACTGTATATGTTCTGTGTTCCAAACAGGACATTATTTGTCTTTTTACCTAAACATGCAAAAACCATTAGATAGAATTGATAGCAAGCAGTACACTGGGTTAGTCCGATTTGATTAAATATAACAGAACAGATGACCAAGAATGACATTCACTCTCGTAGGATGGGTTGCCAAAAATAACTAACTGAAAGCCACATCCCCTAATAAGCCATGAATATGACTAGATTGAGGTATTCAGTATGTCACTGTGCTTCTATGGCTATATGCACCAATGCTCTGACTACTTCATTTGTTCATTTAGCAAACAAGACAGCTTTATTAGTTTATTGTTTATTTATTAGTCAACGCAACTAAATTTCAGCTTTCATTAGCTTTAAAACAGCAACATTTTCTCTCAACCTCATGGCAAAATGTGTAGAATAGCATGAGATGAGCTATACAGGTGCACATTTTCCTCTCTGTCCCATGGCTAAAGTGTGTTTAATTACAGGAAATTAGCTTTAATACAGCAACATTTTCTCTCAGCCTCATGGCAAAATCTGTAGAATAGCATGAGATTAGCTTTAAAACAGCAACATTTTTCTCTTTCCCCAATGGCAAAATGTGTAAAACGAATGGAAGTTAGCTGCTCCACCGAAAAAAGAAAAAAAAATTCATATATATTTAAAAAATAGCTACGTGAATACAGTATTAGGACATTGGTTAATAATGAGTAGTGAGGGGGATTCCCTGTGTGAATACAGTATTAGGACATTGGTTAATAATGAGTAGTGAGGGGGATTCCCTGTGTGAATACAGTATTAGGACATTGGTTAATAATGAGTAGTGAGGGGGATTCCCTGTGTGAATACAGTATTAGGACATTGGTTAATAATGAGTAGTGAGGGGGATTCCCTGTGTGAATACAGTATTAGGACATTGGTTAATAATGAGTAGTGAGGGGGATTCCCTGTGTGAATACAGTATTAGGACATTGGTTAATAATGAGTAGTGAGGGGGATTCCCTGTGTGAATACAGTATTAGGACATTGGTTAATAATGAGTAGTGAGGGGGATTCCCTGTGTGAATACAGTATTAGGACATTGGTTAATAATGAGTAGTGAGGGGGATTCCCTGTGTGAATACAGTATTAGGACATTGGTTAATAATGAGTAGTGAGGGGGATTCCCTGTGTGAATACAGTATTAGGACATTGGTTAATAATGAGTAGTGAGGGGGATTCCCTGTGTGAATACAGTATTAGGACATTGGTTAATAATGAGTAGTGAGGGGGATTCCCTGTGTGAATACAGTATTAGGACATTGGTTAATAATGAGTAGTGAGGGGGATTCCCTGTGTGAATACAGTATTAGGACATTGGTTAATAATGAGTAGTGAGGGGGATTCCCTGTGTGAATACAGTATTAGGACATTGGTTAATAATGAGTAGTGAGGGGGATTCCCTGTGTGAATACAGTATTAGGACATTGGTTAATAATGAGTAGTGAGGGGGATTCCCTGTGTGAATACAGTATTAGGACATTGGTTAATAATGAGTAGTGAGGGGGATTCCCTGTGTGAATACAGTATTAGGACATTGGTTAATAATGAGTAGTGAGGGGGATTCCCTGTGTGAATACAGTATTAGGACATTGGTTAATAATGAGTAGTGAGGGGGATTCCCTGTGTGAATACAGTATTAGGACATTGGTTAATAATGAGTAGTGAGGGGGATTCCCTGTGTGAATACAGTATTAGGACATTGGTTAATAATGAGTAGTGAGGGGGATTCCCTGTGTGAATACAGTATTAGGACATTGGTTAATAATGAGTAGTGAGGGGGATTCCCTGTGTGAATACAGTATTAGGACATTGGTTAATAATGAGTAGTGAGGGGGATTCCCTGTGTGAATACAGTATTAGGACATTGGTTAATAATGAGTAGTGAGGGGGATTCCCTGTGTGAATACCTCTCCTTTTCCTGTTGCTCTATTTTCAACTACAGTAGCTACAATGCTGTCTGCTGTCTTCTCTTGTCTGGTAGGGGAATCAGAGCTGTCCATATTCTAATAAAAATACTTCCCTAACTGTTCCTACCTACTGTAGTCTGTATGTTCACACACGATGACTCCCAGGGAGTGGCTTGCTAGAAAGATTGCTTTTTAGATGGTGGTCTGCCTCGCCTAAAGGTGCAGCTCTCTCTCTGTGTCTTTCGCTCTCTCTCTGTCTCTCTCTCTGTCTCTCTCTGTCTCTGTCTCTCCCTCTCTCTCTGTGTCTCGCTCTCTCTGTGTCTCTCGCTCTCTCTCTGTCTCTCTGTCTCTCTCTCTCTCTGTGTCTCTCGCTCTCTCTCTGTGTCTCTCGCTCTCTCTCTGTCTCTGTGTCTCTGTCTCTCTCTCTCTCTCTCTGTGTCTCCGTCTCTCTCTCTCTGTCTCTCGCTCTCTCTCTGTCTCTATGTCTCTCTCTCTCTGTCTCTCGCTCTCTCTCTGTGTCTCTCTCTGTGTCTCTCGCTCTCTCTCTGTCTCTCTCTCTCTGTGTCTCTCTCTCTCTGTGTCTCTCTCTCTCTCTGTCTCTCTCTCCCTCTCTCTCTCTTTTTCTCTCTCTCTTTTTCTCTCTCTCGGTCTCTCGCTCTGTCTCTGTCTCTCGCTCTGTCTCTGTCTCTCTCTGTGTCTCTGTGTCTCTCTGTGTCTCTGTCTCTCTCTGTGTCTCTGTCTCTCTCTCTCTCTGTGTCTCTGTCTCTCTCTGTCTCTCGCTCTCTCTCTGTCTCTATGTCTCTCTCTCTCTGTCTCTCGCTCTCTCTCTGTCTCTATGTCTCTCTCTCTGTCTCTATGTCTCTCTCTCTCTGTCTCTCGCTCTCTCTCTGTCTCTATGTCTCTCTCTCTGTCTCTCGCTCTCTCTCTGTGTCTCTCGCTCTCTCTCTGTGTCGCTCTCTGTGTCTCTGTGTCTCTCTCTCTCTCTGTCTCTCTCTCTCTTTTTCTCTCTCTCTTTTTCTCTCTCTCTGTCTCTCTCTCTCTTTTTTCTCTCTCTGTCTGTCTGTCTGTCTGTCTGTCTGTCTGTCTGTCTGTCTGTCTGTCTGTCTGTCTGTCTGTCTGTCTGTCTGTCTGTCTGTCTGTCTGTCTGTCTGTCGGTCTGTCTCTCGTCCTCTCTCTCTCTACTCTCTCTCTCTCCTCTCTCTCTCTCCTTCTCTCTCTCTCTCTCTCTCTCTCTCTCTCTCTCTCTCTCTCTCTCTCTCTCTCTCTCCTCTCTCTCTCTCCTCTCTCTCTCTCTCTCTCACTCACATACTCAGGGCATTTCCCGATGAACAAGTCTGAACACTCCCACTATATTTACCTCCCTCTACAATACCTGCAGAACTATTTTAACAGTTTCGTGTTAAAATAAACTATTCAAAACATTGATTGGTAGCAGCTATATAATAATTACTGTCCCTGGTATATTGATTGGTAGCAGGTATATCATATTTACTGTCCCTGGTGTTTAAATATTACAGTTACTATTAGCTACTGGGAACTAAGTTTTGTCTTGTATCTTGAAAGAACAGTCAAACTGAAAGCCTACAACAAAAAGCCAAGTGGACAGGCTAAACAGTTTGAGACATCCTTTTGATATATGTCCTGACAAAATGTCTTTCATGTTTGTGTTTTACAGAAAGGATTCACACGACCTGACTTTGCAGACGTGACCATCTAAAAAGGAACAGATGCAATGTCTCTCTCTCTTTCTGTCGAGTGGCTGGAAACGCGTGTGAACACTTCAGTGATCAAGGACCGTCTGTCAAACTGAGAACAGCACCTTGGGCTTCTTCCTACTTACGCACACATGGAGTTAGATGGACTACACTATAGAGTTAGATGGACTACACTATAGAGTTAGATGGACTACACTACAGAGTTAGATGGACTACACTACAGAGTTAGATGGACTACACTACAGAGTTAGATGGACTACACTACAGAGTTAGATGGACTACACTACAGAGTTAGATGGACTACACTACAGAGTTAGATGGACTACACTACAGAGTTAGATGGACTACACTACAGAGTTAGATAGACTACACTACAGAGTTAGATGGACTACACTATGGGGTTAGATGGACTACACTACAGAGTTAGATGGACTACACTACAGAGTTAGATGGACTACACTATAGAGTTAGATGGACTACACTATAGAGTTAGATGGACTACACTACAGAGTTAGATGGACTACACTACAGAGTTAGATGGACTACACTACAGAGTTAGATGGACTACACTACAGAGTTAGATGGACTACACTACAGAGTTAGATGGACTACACTACAGAGTTAGATGGACTACACTACAGAGTTAGATGGACTCTAAAGAAAGTGACAATAAAGATGGAACCTGTATAGGGACAACCTTGATGTTGTTCTATGATGAAAACGGATCCTCACTTTCCCCCTGTTTTAATGCCGTATGTATTCAATGCTGTATGTTTGAATGTTTTATGTTGAATGCTGTATGGACTTTATGGTGGATTCAGGGACCTTTTTTTTCTTTTTTTCGTCAATGCAACAAATCATACTGCTGTAACCAATAATGCTATATGGCTCTTACAGTTTCTCCCTGCCCCACCCAGAGATGGTTTGGCATCAATCACAAAGACTTCTGTGCTCCGTTATGTTAACCTGGTCCCAGATCTGTTTTGTGCTGTATAGCCAACTCCTATGGTCATTGTTACAAGACGGCACACAACTGATCTGGGACCAGGCTAATATTTTGTAGCTCTAACGCAATCACTGACTTAGTACCAAAGCAGCTGTTACAGCCCCCATCCATTGGCTATCTACAGATAGCATCTACTGTAAAGGATGGCTTGCTCTGTGGAATGAAACTATTCTCTTTAATACAGGGCTTTTACTAAGTGGTTGAATTATTGATGTTGTTCATTGTGTTTTTGTATTCGTTTTTCAGTTGCCTGGGGGTTTATTTCTCAGACAAAACCAGAGTATCACTGAGAGTTATAATGAGTTATAAACCAGAGTATCACTGAGAGTTATAATGAGTTATAAACCAGAGTATCACTGAGTTATAATGAGTTATAAACCAGAGTATCACTGAGAGTTATAATGAGTTATAAACCAGAGTATCACTGAGAGTTATAATGAGTTATAAACCAGAGTATCACAGAGTTATAATGAGTTATAAACCAGAATATCACTGAGAGTTATAGTGAGTTATAAACCAGAGTATCACAGAGTTATAATGAGTTATAAACCAGAGTATCACAGAGTTATAATGAGTTATAAACCAGAATATCACAGAGATATAAACCAGAGTATCACTGAGAGTTATAATGAGTTATAAACCAGAATATCACAGAGAGTTATAATGAGTCATAAACCAGAATATCACTGAGAGTTATAATGAGTTATAAACCAGAGTATCACTGAGAGTTATAATGAGTTATAAACCAGAATATCACAGAGTTATAAACCAGAGTATCACTGAAAGTTATAATGAGTTATAAACCAGAATATCACAGAGTTATAAACCAGAGTATCACTGAGAGTTATAATGAGTTATAAACCAGAGTATCACTGAGAGTTATAATGAGTCATAAATTAGAACTGAATTAACGTTTTTAATGAATGTGTGGATAAAACGGAGCTACTGACACCTGCGTGAATGTCCTGAAATTCTAATTCAGCTTTACAGAAACTTTATGAAGTACCTTACATGTTGAATATAGATTTATATAGCAAAAAGATCCTTTCTTGTTTTCAACAACGTTAGTTTTACAAGTTAAGCGGATTTGTCATATCAAACTCATGTCAATGCAATGTTTTAAGTTGATCACTTGCCATAACATACTGTTTGTTTTAATGTCTGGGGTGTTTTCTGGATTAAGTCAACCATCATAGTCCAACATTTATGTTTTCAAGGCTTGTGGGGGGGGGGGGGAGCATGCATTCGTTGTTACTCTCTTTAAGAGAATGCTGCAATATTGGATTTGTATCTTAAGCATAATGTAAATATAAAAATGTTTTGTAAACAGAGCATACAAGTGCATTGGGGTCCCAAGTTATTGACATCTTTGATAAAGATGAGTAAAACTAACTGTATAAAAGACATAATTCAAATATGCGGAGTTCCAATCCATGTGCCAATGCTGTTTATCCAACTCCAGGAAATTACATTTGTTGGATGACACGGAAATAGAGCTCTTTGGCCAGGCACACCATTGGTATATATATATATATATACCAATGGCATCTAAATGAAAATGCGTGAGCAGAAAAGATCCCCATACCTACTGTAAAATATGGTGGTGGAGCTTTGATGTTATGGCGATATGTTCCTTTCACTGGTTCTGGTTGCAAGGGCCATCTCAGTTTCCGGACTTGGAACACATTGAAAACCTTTTTTTTATTTTTTTTTATTTTTACCAGGTAGGCTAGTTGAGAACAAGTTATCATTTATAACTGCAACCTGGCCAAGATAAAGCAAAGCAGTGCGACACAAACAACAACACTGAGTTACACTTGGAATAAACAAGCGTACAGTCAATAACACAATAGAGAAAAAAGAGTCTATATACAGTGTGTGCAAATGGCATGAGGAGGTAAGGCAATAAATAGGCCATAGTAGCAAAGTAATTAAAATTTAGCAGATTAACACTGGAGTGATAGATGAGCAGATGATGATGTGCAAGTTTGAATTGAAGAGGGTAGTCCATAAGAACAGACAAAGGATATCATTGATCTGGATAGATTCTGTATGGAGGAATGGTCTAAGATCCGTCCCAATGTGTCCTCCAACTCATAAAATATTTTGGAGAAAAGCTCAGTGCTGTTATCCTCGCAAGGTGAGGTGTTGAAAACGGGTGTCAATAATTGTTTTATTACTTGTTAACAAAATCTGTTTGTCTGAGCAATTGTAGTAGTATACGTTAATATAATTTCCCAATTTTTTTGGATCATACAATATAGTATTTTACATTTTTTTGTAATTCTTTTAGATTTTCATTTTTGCTAAACTTTATCAAGGGTGTCACTAATTGTGGACCGCACTGTATTTAAATAAGACCTTCCTCTTTAAAGGTGTTGTTCAAGTCTATTTTTGGTATTGATATATATATATATATATATATATATATATATATATATATATTCAATGGGTAAATATAAAGCAGATTTATATATTTTAACTCTATTTTCTTAGTAAAGTATGTTCAGATGAATATTGGTATTAGAATAACATGAATGTTTTGAAAAATATATTTCACGCGACGACGTCTGATCTGCTGTGTCCATAATTGGACCATGAGACTACTCTTAACTCTATCTACCATATGGAAAACATGTATTTTTTATTTTTACATCGTGCTTTTTAACTGTTCACTGCAAATGTGTGTCAAACAAACAGCATATTTTATAACTAATAAAGACAAAGTAATTAAATGGGTTTTGTTATTGAGATTTCATATCTACCAGGGTCAGGAGTTTTTCTTGACTAAGTTACCTGACCAACAGTTGACCAAGTTACCTGACCAACAGTTGACCAAGTTACCTGACCAACAGATGACCAAGTTACCTGACCAACACTTTACCAAGTTACCTGACCAACCGTTGACCAAGTTACCTGACCAACAGTTGACCAAGTTACCTGACCAACAGTTGACCAAGTTACCTGACCAACAGTTGACCATGTTACCTGACCAACAGTTGACCATGCTACCTGACCAACAGTTGACCAAGTTACCTGACCAAGAGATCAAGATCTGTTTAGATTTATTAGAAATAGCCTCTGAAGACCAGGCATTTTGAGATTTATAAGGATGGCAATGAGTGATTATATTTGAAATAATATAATATCTGGCCCAACCTACTGGACTAACATTTATATCTGGCCCAACCTACAGGACTAACCTTTATATCTGGCCCAACCTACAGGACTAACCTTTATATCTGGCCCAACCTACAGGACTAACCTTTATATCTGGCCCAACCTACAGGACTAGCCCTTATATCTGGCCCAACCTACTGGACTAACCTTTATATCTGGCCCAACCTACAGGACTAACCTTTATATCTGGCCCAACCTACAGGACTAACCTTTATATCTGGCCCAACCTACTGGAATAACCTTTATATCTGGCCCAACCTACTGGACTAACCTTTATATCTGGCCCAACCTACTGGACTAACCTTTATATCTGGCCCAACCTACAGGACTAACCTTTATATCTGGCCCAACCTACAGGACTAACCTTTATATCTGGCCCAACCTACTGGACTAACCTTTATATCTGGCCCAACCTACAGGACTAACCTTTATATCTGGCCCAACCTACAGGACTAGCCCTTATATCTGGCCCAACCTACTGGACTAACCTTTATATCTGGCCCAACCTACAGGACTAACCTTTATATCTGGCCCAACCAACAGGACTAACCTTTATATCTGGCCCAACCTACAGGACTAGCCCTTATATCTGGCCCAACCTACTGGACTAACCTTTATATCTGGCTCAACCTACTGGACTAACCTTAATATCTGGCCCAACCTACAGGACTAACCTTTATATCAAATCAAATTTATTTATATAGCCCTTCGTACATCAGCTGAAATCTCAAAGTGCTGTACAGAAACCCAGCCTAAAACCCCAAACAGCAAGCAATGCATGTGAAAGAAGCACGGTGGCTGGGAAAAACTCCCTAGGAAAAACTCCTGAGAAAGGCCAAAAACCTAGGAAGAAACCTAGAGAGGAACCAGGCTATGAGGGGTGGCCAGTCCTCTTCTGGCTGTGCCGGGTGGATATTATAACAGAACATAGTCAAGATGTTAAAATGTTCGTAAATGACCAGCATGGTCAAATAATAATAATCATAGTAATTGTCGAGGGTGCAACAAGCACGTCCGGTGAACAGGTCAGGGTTCCGTAGCCGCAGGCAGAACAGTTGAAACTGGAGCAGCAGCATGGCCAGGTGGACTGGGGACAGCAAGGAGTCATCATGCCAGGTAGTCCTAGGGCTCAGGTCCTCCGAGAGAAAGAAAGAAAGAAAGAAAGAAAGAAAGAGAGAATTAGAGAGAGCATATTTACATTCACACAGGACACCGGATAAGACAAGAGAATACTCCAGATGTAACAGACTGACCCTAGCCCCCCGACACATAAACTACTGCAGCATAAATACTGGAGGCTGAGACAGGAGGGATCAGAAGACACTGTGGCCCCATCCGATGATACCCCCGGACAGGGCCAAACAGGCAGGATATAACCCCACCCACTTTGCCAAAGCACAGCCCCCCACACCACTATCAATATCTGGCCCAACCTACTGGAATAACTCATATCTCTTGCCAAACCTACTGGACTAGCCCTTATATCTGGGCCAACCTACAGGACTAACCTTTATATCTGGCCCAACCTACTGGACTAGCCCTTATATCTGGCCCAACCTACTGGACTAACCTTTATATCTGGCCCAACCTACTGGAATAACTCATATCTCTTGCCAAACCTACTGGACTAGCCCTTATATCTGGCCCAACCTACTGGACTAGCCCTTATATCTGGCCCAACCTACTGGACTAACCTTTATATCTGGCCCAACCTACTGGACTAAACCGTATAACTGGCCAAACCTACTAGACTAACCCTAACATCTGGCCCAACCCACTGGACTAACCATTATATCTGGACCAACCTACTGGACTAACCCTTATATCTGGCCTAACCTACTGGACTAACCTTTATATCTGGCCCAACCTACTGGATTAACTCATATCTCTTGCCAATCCTACTGGACTAGCCCTTATATCTGGCCCAACTTACTGGAATAACTCATATCTCTTGCCAAACCTACTGGACTAGCCCTTATATCTGGCCCAACCTACTGGATTAACTCATATCTCTTGCCAAACCTACAGGACTAACCTTTATATCTGTCCCAACCTGCTGGACTAACCTATATATCTGGCCAAACATAGTGGACAAACCCTTATATCAGACCAAATCAACTGGATTAACCCTTATATTTTGCCCAACCTACTGGACTAACCTTTATATCTGGCCCAAACCACTGGACTAACTCTTACATCCAGCAAAACCTAATGGACTAAGCCTTTTATCTGGCCCAACCTACTGGACCAACCATTATATCTGGCCCAAACTACTGGACATACCCAAATAAATGTCCCAATCTACTGGACTAACCCTTATATCTTGCCCAATCTACTGGACTAACTCATATCTAGCGCCAAACCTACTGAACAACCTTTTAAATCTGGCCCAACCTGCTGGACTAACCCTTATATCTGGCCCATACTAGTGGACTAACCTTTATATCTGTCCCAACCTGCTGGACTAACCCCTATATCTGGCCCAACCTACTAAGTTAACCTTTATATCTGGCCCATACTAGTGGACTAACCTTTATATCTGTCCCAACCTGCTGGACTAACCCCTATATCTGTCCCAACCTGCTGGACTAACCCCTATATCTGGCCCAACCTAATGAACTAACCTCTACATCTGGCCCAAACTAGTGGAGTAACCCTTATATCTGGCCCAACGAACAGGACTAACCCTTTTATCTGTCCCAACCTAGTGGACTAACCCTTATATCTGGCCTAACCCACTGTAGTAACCTTTATATCTGGCCCAACCTACTGGACTAACCCTAATATCTGGCCCAACCTACAGGACTAACCTTTATATCTGGCACAACCTACTGGACCAACCCTTATATATGGCCCAAACCTGTTGGACTAAAACATATATCTGGCCAAACCTAGTGGACTAACCTTTACATCTGGCCCAAACTAGTGGATTAACCTTTATATCTGGCCATTCTACAGGACTAACCTTTATATCTGGCCCAACCTACAGGGCTAACCTTTATATCTGGCCCAACCTACTGGATTAACTCATATCTCTGGCCAAACCTACTGGACTAACCCTTATATCTGTCCCAACTTACAGGACTAACCTTTATATCTGGCCCAACCTACTGGATTAACCTTTATATCTGGCCATTCTACAGGACTAGCCTTTATATCTGGCCCAACCTACAGGACTAACCTTTATATCTGGCCCAACCTACTGGATTAACTCATATCTCTGGCCAAACCTACTGGACTAACCCTAACATCTGGCCCAACCTACTGGACTAACCTTTATATCTGGCACAAACTACTGGACAAACCCTAATATGTGACCCAACCTACTGGACTAACCTTTATATCTGGCCCAACCTACTGGACTAACCCTTATATCTGGCCCAACCTACTGGACAAACCCTTATATCTGGCCCAAACTACTGGACATACCCAAAGAAATGTCCCAATCTACTGGACTAACCCTTATATCTAGCGCCAAACCTACTGAACAACCTTTTAAATCTGGCCCAGCCAACTGGACTAACCTTTATATCTGGCCCAACCTATTGAACTAACCTTTACATCTGGCCCATACTAGTGGACTAACCTTATATCTGTCCCAACCTGCTGGACTAACCCCTATATCTGGCCCAACCTAATGAACTAACCTCTACATCTGGCCCAAACTAGTGGACTAACCCTTATATCTGGCCCAATGAACAGGACTAACCCTTTTATCTGTCCCAACCTAGTGGACTAACCCTTATCTGGCCCAACCTACTGGACTAACCCTTAAATCTGGCCCAACCTACTGGACTAAGCCGTATATCTGGCCCAACCCACTGTAGTAACCTTTATATCTGGCCCAACCCACTGTAGTAACCTTTATATCTGGCCCAACCCACTGTAGTAACCTTTATATCTGGCCCAACCTACTGGACAAACCCTTATATCCGGAAAAATCTACTGGACTAAGCCTTTTATCTGGCCCAACCTACTGGACTAACTCATATCTCTGGCCAAACCTTTTGGACTAACCCTTAAAACTGTCCCAACCTAGTGGACTAGCCCTTATATCTGGCCCAACCTACTGGACTAATCTTATATCTGGCCCAACCTACTAGACTAATCTTATATCTGGCCCAACCTACTAGACTAACCCTTATATCTGTCCCAACTAACTGGACTAACCCTTATATCTGGCCAAACCTACTGGACTAACCCTTATATCTGTCCCAACCTACTGGACTAACCCTTAAAACTGTCCCAACCTAGTGGACTAACCCTTATATCTGGCCCAGCCTTCTGGACTAACCCTTATACCTGGCCCAATCTACTGGAATAATAACCCCTATCTGTCCCAATCTACTGGACTAACCCTTATATCTGGCCCAACCTACTGGACTAACCCTTATATCTGGCCCAACCTACTGGACTAACCTAATATCTGTCCCAACCATCTGGACTAACCTAATATCTGTCCCAACCATCTGGACTAATCGTTATATCTGGCCCAACCTACTGAACTAACCCTTGTATCTGGCCCAACCTACTACCTGCCCTACACAGAGCCTTATGCTGCCTTCCTAACCAAGTGGGAAGGTGGCGATTACTAGTTGTGAAGTCATTAAAGTGGTCCTCTATAGCTTAGCTTTAGCCTTAGCTTTAGTTGGTCCAGCATTGTGCTTGCAATGCCAGGATAGGGGGTTCGATTCCTGGCACCACCCATGCGCATGATTTTAAGTCGCGTTGGATAAAAGCGTGTGCTATAAATGGCATAATATTATTATTAAATTCACATTGGATGCATGTATGGTGCTTTAATGTGTTTGGACCCCAGGAAGAGCAGATGCTGTTAATAGGGATACCTAATAAATTCAAATAAATACGTGCTTTGAACTCGTTGAGAAATGAAATGTTCTAATTGCCAACAAGCTGCGTCAACCATAAACTAAAAGTACAGCTATCATGCTTGGAAGCAAATTACAGTGTTAAAAAAACAAACATATTAATAGATAGCTTTTTATAAATAATGTTTTGATTCATAGGGGTTGGGTTAAATACGGAAGAGACATTTAAGTTGAATGCATTCAGTTTCGCAACTGACTAGGTATCCCCCCCTTTCCCTGTACAACTGACTAGGTATCCCCCCTTTCCCTGTACAACTGACTAGGTATCCCCCCTTTCCCTGTACAACTGACTAGGTATCCCCCCTTTCCCTGTACAACTGACTAGGTATCCCTCCTTTCCCTGTACAACTGACTAGGTATCCCCCCTTTCCCTGTACAACTGACTAGGTACCCCCCTTTCCCTGTACAACTGACTAGGTATCCCCCCTTTCCCTGTACAACTGACTAGGTATCCCCCCTTTCCCTGTACAACTGACTAGGTATCCCCCCTTTCCCTGTACAACTGACTAGGTATCCCCCCCTTTCCCTATACAACTGACTAGGTATCCCCCCTTTCCCTGTACAACTGACTAGGTATCCCCCCCTTTCCCTATACAACTGACTAGGTATCCCCCCTTTCCCTGTACAACTGACTAGGTATCCCCCCTTCCTTTCCAACTGACTAGGTATCCCCCCCTTTCCCTGTACAACTGACTAGGTATCCCCCCTTTCCCTGTACAACTGACTAGGTATCCCCCCTTTCCCTATACAACTGACTAGGTATCCCCCCTTCCTTTCCAACTGACTAGGTATCCCCCCTTTCCAACTGACTAGGTATCCCCCCTTTCCCTGTACAACTGACTAGGTATCCCCCCCTTTCCCTATACAACTGACTAGGTATCCCCCCTTTCCCTGTACAACTGACTAGGTATCCCCCCTTCCTTTCCAACTGACTAGGTATCCCCCCCTTTCCCTGTACAACTGACTAGGTATCCCCCCTTTCCCTGTACAACTGACTAGGTATCCCCCCCTTTCCCTGTACAACTGACTAGGTATCCCCCTTTCCCTGTACAACTGACTAGGTATCCCCCTTTCCCTGTACAACTGACTAGGTATCCCCCCTTTCCCTGTACAACTGACTAGGTATCCCCCCTTTCCCTGTACAACTGACTAGGTATCCCCCCTTTCCCTGTACAACTGACTAGGTATCCCCCTTTCCCTGTACAACTGACTAGGTATCCCCCCTTTCCCTGTACAACTGACTAGGTATCCCCCCTTTCCCTGTACAACTGACTAGGTATCCCCCCTTTCCCTGTACAACTGACTAGGTATCCCCCCTTTCCCTGTACAACTGACTAGGTATCCCCCTTTCCCTGTACAACTGACTAGGTATTCCCCTTTCCCCTGTACAACTGACTAGGTATCCCCCCTTTCCCCTGTACAACTGACTAGGTATCCCCCCCTTTCCAACTGACTAGGTATCCCCCCTTTCCCTGTACAACTGACTAGGTATCCCCCTTTCCCTGTACAACTGACTAGGTATCCCCCCCTTTCCCTGTACAACTGACTAGGTATCCCCCCCTTTCCCTGTACAACTGACTAGGTATCCCCCTTTCCCTGTACAACTGACTAGGTATCCCCCCCTTTCCCTTTCCAACTGACTAGGTATCCCCCCCTTTCCCTGTACAACTGACTAGGTATCCCCCCCTTTCTCTGTACAACTGACTAGGTATCCCCCCTTTCCCTGTACAACTGACTAGGTATCCCCCTTTCCCTGTACAACTGACTAGGTATCCCCCCTTTCCCTGTACAACTGACTAGGTATCCCCCTTTCCCTGTACAACTGACTAGGTATCCCCCCCTTTCTCTGTACAACTGACTAGGTATCCCCCTTTCCCTGTACAACTGACTAGGTATCCCCCCCTTTCCCTATACAACTGACTAGGTATCCCCCCTTTCCCTGTACAACTGACTAGGTATCCCCCCCTTTCTCTGTACAACTGACTAGGTATCCCCCCCTTTCTCTGTACAACTGACTAGGTATCCCCCCCTTTCTCTGTACAACTGACTAGGTATCCCCCTTTCCCTGTACAACTGACTAGGTATCCCCCCTTTCCCTGTACAACTGACTAGGTATCCCCCCTTTCCCTGTACAACTGACTAGGTATCCCCCCTTTCCCTGTACAACTGACTAGGTATCCCCCCTTTCCCTGTACAACTGACTAGGTATCCCCCTTTCCCTGTACAACTGACTAGGTATCCCCCCTTTCCCTGTACAACTGACTAGGTATCCCCCCTTTCCCTGTACAACTGACTGGGTATCCCCCCTTTCCCTATACAACTGACTAGGTATCCCCCCTTTCCCTGTACAACTGACTAGGTATCCCCCCCTTTCCCTATACAACTGACTAGGTATCCCCCCTTTCCCTATACAACTGACTAGGTATCCCCCCTTTCCCTGTACAACTGACTAGGTATCCCCCTTTCCCTGTACAACTGACTAGGTATCCCCCCTTTCCCTATACAACTGACTAGGTATCCCCCTTTCCCTGAACAACTGACTAGGTATCCCCCTTTCCCTGTACAACTGACTAGGTATCCCCCCCTTTCCCTGTACAACTGACTAGGTATCCCCACTGTCCCTGTACAACTGACTAGGTATCCCCCTTTCCCTGTACAACTGACTAGGTATCCCCCCTTTCTCTGTACAACTGACTAGGTATCCCCCCCTTTCCCTGTACAACTGACTAGGTATCCCCCCTTTCCCTGTACAACTGACTAGGTATCCCCCTTTCCCTGTACAACTGACTAGGTATCCCCCCCTTTCCCTGTACAACTGACTAGGTATCCCCCCTTTCCCTATACAACTGACTAGGTATCCCCCCTTTCCCTGTACAACTGACTAGGTATCCCCCCTTTCCCTATACAACTGACTAGGTATCCCCCTTTCCCTGTACAACTGACTAGGTATCCCCCTTTCCCCTGTACAACTGACTAGGTATCCCCCCCTTTCCCTGTACAACTGACTAGGTATCCCCACTGTCCCTGTACAACTGACTAGGTATCCCCCCTTTCCCTATACAACTGACTAGGTATCCCCCCCTTTCCCTGTACAACTGACTAGGTATCCCCACTGTCCCTGTACAACTGACTAGGTATCCCCCCTTTCCCTATACAACTGACTAGGTATCCCCCCTGTCCCTGTACAACTGACTAGGTATCCCCCCTTTCCCTATACAACTGACTAGGTACCCCCCTTTCCCTGTACAACTGACTAGGTATCCCCCCCTTTCCCTGTACAACTGACTAGGTATCCCCCCTTCCCCTGTACAACTGACTAGGTATCCCCCCTTTCCCTGTACAATTGACTAGGTATCCCCCCTTTCCCTGTACAACTGACTAGGTATCCCCCCCTTTCCCTGTACAACTGACTAGGTATCCCCCTTTCCCCTGTACAACTGACTAGGTATCCCCCCTTTCCCTGTACAACTGACTAGGTATCCCCCCTTTCCCTGTACAACTGACTAGGTATCCCCCCTTTCCCTGTACAACTGACTAGGTATCCCCCTTTCCCCTGTACAACTGACTAGGTATCCCCCCTTTCCCTGTACAACTGACTAGGTATCCCCCTTTCCCCTGTACAACTGACTAGGTATCCCCCCCTTTCCCTGTACAACTGACTAGGTATCCCCACTGTCCCTGTACAACTGACTAGGTATCCCCCCTTTCCCTGTACAACTGACTAGGTATCCCCCCCTTTCCCCTGTACAACTGACTAGGTATCCCCCTTTCCCTGTACAACTGACTAGGTATCCCCCCTTTCCCTGTGCAACTGACTAGGTATCCCCCCACTGTCCCTGTACAACTGACTAGGTATCCCCCCTTTCCCTGTACAACTGACTAGGTATCCCCACTGTCCCTGTACAACTGACTAGGTATCCCCACTGTCCCTGTACAACTGACTAGGTATCCCCCCTTTCCCTGTACAACTGACTAGGTATCCCCCTTTCCCTGTACAACTGACTAGGTATCCCCCCTTTCCCTGTACAACTGACTAGGTATCCCCCTTTCCCTGTACAACTGACTAGGTATTCCCCTTTCCCCTGTACAACTGACTAGGTATCCCCCCTTTCCCCTGTACAACTGACTAGGTATCCCCCCCTTTCCAACTGACTAGGTATCCCCCCTTTCCCTGTACAACTGACTAGGTACCCCCCTTTCCCTGTACAACTGACTAGGTATCCCCCCCTTTCCCTGTACAACTGACTAGGTATCCCCCCTTTCCCTGTACAACTGACTAGGTATCCCCCCTTTCCCTGTACAACTGACTAGGTATCCCCCCCTTTCCCTGTACAACTGACTAGGTATCCCCCCCTTTCCAACTGACTAGGTATCCCCCCTTCCCTTCCCTTCTTTGGTGCATTTAACTGCCCGAAAATGCCTTTATTGAAGTCATTTCCTTAGTAGGTGACGTCAGAGGTCAGCATGTGGGAGAAATTGGAGCTCAGAGATGATAGACAAGTTTCCCACTAGTACATTTTAGTCATTTAGCAGACGCTCTTTCACTCCCTCCAGGGAGGACGGGGGTGGAAGGAGGGAGGGAGGGACGGGGTGGAAGGAGGGAGGGACGGGGGTGGAAGGAGGGAGGGAGGGAGTGGAAGGAGGGAGGGAGGGAGTGGAAGGAGGGAGGGAGTGGAAGGAGGGAGGGAGTGGAAGGAGGGAGGGAGTGGAAGGAGGGAGTGGAAGGAGGGAGGGAGGGAGTGGAAGGAGGGAGGGAGTGGAAGGAGGGAGGGAGTGGAAGGAGGGAGGGAGTGGAAGGAAGGAGGGAGTGGAAGGAAGGAGGGAGTGGAGGGTGTGGTTGCCCTTAATTACACATACAAAACTAACATAAAAAACGTGCATGCCAGTCTTTCCTGGTTGACAGTTGATGAGAGATGAACTGCTTCTCCTAGTTTTCATGAGTAATATTACTGTGATGAAAATTCCAAATTGTCAGCATAATCAAATAACATTCAGCTCAGACACCCATACTCACCCCACAAGACATGCCACCAGGGGTCTCTTCACAGTCCCAAATCAAATTCACGGCAACACACGGTATTATACAGAGGCCATGATTGTATGGAACTACCCTATACCATCTCCAATTACTGAAGTAAACAGTAAAATTACCTTTAAAAAACGGATTAGACAACAACTTATGTAACGGCGGGGACTGTGAGGGGACACACATGAACACACGCACACACAGACACACTTTAATACACATTATTCTTTACTTGTATTGTTTGTATATCATTGTATTTTAAATGTGTGTGACTGTCCTTGTCTATCAGTGTATCAGTGTTTTGTAACTTGTCATGTTTTGTATTTTTTGTGGACCCCAGGAAGAGCTAATGAGGATCCCAATAAACAAATAACCGATAGGGAATGAGGCACTGAGATTATTGTTATGATAAGAAAGGTTTTTTTTCCCCCCAAGTCGACTCAAGTCTGCAGTTCACCTGCCCTCTGCTGGGGAGGGAAAGTAATATCTGGAGAAAACACGAAATAGGTTTATGTAGCTTAATATAAAGAGAACAACTCAGTGGCTATGTGGTTCGGGTGTCCGCCCTGAGATTGGAACACTGGGAGTTAATTCTCCGGCCGAGTCATACCAAAGATCACGTGCGTCTCTGCTTGGCATTCAGCATTTACGAGATAGATTCGAGGGGGGTAACGCTGTGCAATAGAATAGCGTCCAGTCTTATACATCAAGCAGAAAATACAAACTTGTAGTATATTCAAGGTTTAAAAATGCTTCTAAAGTTAGGAATTTCCACTTTAAAATGTCTGACTTTATTTCCTCTAAGGAAAATTGTATCAACCCCTACAAAAAAAGAAACATGAGATCAGCTTTACAAGATGAGTTACATGTGAGAAGAGCTGGACTAGTTAAATTGCCCTAAACTACAGAAAGGGTAGCTTTAATCGATAAATATTTCTATTGAACATAATTCTAAACAAACATTTTACGAAATTAGAATGAATGTATTTCCACTTTAACGTTAAAACAAAATCCCAGAATACTGCAGTAAACCACTCAACAACTTGTTCTATTTTTCACATACAGTTCACATAACAGGTATCTTATACAAATTGCATATAATAACATGTAGTGTAACCACCAAGGTCCTTCAAAACATTTTAGTGAAATGATCATTGGAATCAAATTTTATACACTGAGTGTACAAAACATCTCCTTAATATTGAGTTGCCCCCCTCGCCTTTTTTTCCCTCAGAACAGCCTCATTTCGTAGGGGCATGGGATTCTACAAGGTGTTAAAAGTGTTCCACAGAGATGCTGGGCCCATGTTGACTCCAATGCTTCCCACAGTTGTGTTAAGCTGGATGTCCTTTGAGTGGTGGACCATTCTTGATACACATTGGAAACTGTTGAGTGTGGAAAAACCCAGCAGCGTTGCAGTTCTTGACACAAACCGGTACACCTGGCACCTACTACCATACCCTGTTCAAAGGCACTTAAATATGTTATCATGCCCATTCATTCACCCTCTGAATGGCACACAATCCATGTCTCAATTTTCTCAAGGATTAAATCCTTCTTTAACCTGTCTCCTCCCCTTCATCTACACTGATTTGAAGTGGATTTAACAGGTGACATCGATAAGGGATCATAGCTTTCACCTGGATTCACCTGGTCAGTCTGTGTCGTGGATAGAGAGAGAGAGCGCGTGTTCCTAATGTTTATACACTCAGTGTATACGTGAAAAGTTTAAAATAAGGACGAATTTAAATAAATAAATCAAATCAAACTTGTTTAAAGAATTAAATTATTCACTTTTTTTTTATGTAACACTTGCTTCAATATGGAAACATACACCAGGAAGTAGAAGATAGTGTTGGTGAGAGAACCTGTTTTACATTCAGACTGAAGTGAGACATTTCCTTCTGGAGAGTAGAAGTTGGAGATCTTGTTCTCCCTTTTTTTCTTCAGAAGCTACAGTCTTTTTTCTCAGATGTTGTCCTCTGTAACCAGGCAGTAGAAGTCATTGCGAGCTCCATAATTGCGTGATCCCAGGTCCGACACATCTATATCTGAGTGTTTGGGCTCAGTCAGGGATGCAGGGACCGAGGGAAACATAGGCAGCACAGGGGTTCTGGATGTCAGTGTCTTGTAGACTGGGAGACGAAGGCCTGGAGAGAAGGAGGGATTGAAAACAAGAGGGTGAATGAGGAGATTTATTCATTTGGTTGAAGAAATGTGTGGATCGATGCTGTAGGTCAGCAATCTTAGTTCTACGGGGCTTTAGAGTGACTACTTTTCTTGATTGATGTTATTTTCAACCTTGGAGAAAGCATCGGGGTGGCAGTGGTAGCCTAGTGGTTAGAGCATTGGGCAAGTAACCGAAAGGTTGCTAGATTGAATCCCCAAGCTGACAAGGTAAAAATCTGTCGTTGTGCCCCTGAACAAGGCAGTTAACCCACTGTTCCCTGGTAGGCTGTCATTGTAAATAAGAATTTGTCCTTAACTGACTTGCCTCATTAAAAAAATATATATAATAATAACTGTAGCAGCAATAATTAAGATAATGCATTGTCCATGGCACAGGAGGTTGGTGACACCTTAATTGGGGAGGACGAGCTCGTGGCTGGAGCAGAATTAGTGGAATGGTAGTAAATACATGGATTCCATATGTTTGATGTCATTCCATTTGCTCCGTTCCAGACATTATTATGAGCCGTGCATGGATATGATTACATTACATAACCCAAAATGGGAATTGGTCCTGGGGATTACAAGGCCAACCAGGTTTGGGGTCAATTCTATTTGAATTGACTGAATTGAAATTGACCCAATCTGAAATGGAATTAGCATTGTAATCCAGCATCAATTGCACCCAACCCTGTAGCCAGCTAATTCACGTGGTCTTACCCAAGTCTCCTACAGGGTCAGGGTCAGGGCGACAGTCCAGGTAGTCTGGGTCGAGGGTGAGCATGGGATCCTTATCGTCTTGGAAGAGGGTCTGGGGGTCCCCTGCCGTGTCGCTGTGGAACACAACCCTATGAGGCATGGCCAGGGCCAACTCCTTCCAGAACACTGACGACGGCAGCTAGGGAGACATAGCACAGTACACAATCTAGTTAACCCAAATTATTTTCCAATCGTTTCGTTCTGAACAGAAACATTATTTGGTTCCGTTCCACTGTTCTGACCAGCAAAATAAAGTTCTGAACTGATTCAAACCCCCCCCAAAAATGATCGGTTTATATCGTTCCTTTCTGTTCATTTTTAAACTTCTGATATCGAGGTTTAGCTCGACATGAAATAACTTCACCAACGGATAGAGCAACTTGCTATGGAAACGGGAAAGCTATGGAAACGGGAAAGCTATGGAAACGGGAAAGCTATGGAAACGGGAAAGCTATGGAACGGGAAAGCTATGGAAACGGGAAAGCTATGGAACGGGAAAGCTATGGAAACGGGAAAGCTATGGAACGGGAAAGCTATGGAAACGGGAAAGCTATGGAAACGGGAAAGCTATGGAAACGGGAAAGCTATGGAACGGGAAAGCTATGGAAACGGGAAAGCTATGTACATGCATTGGACAGGCCAGTGTAGTGTAGGGTGCAACGTGCGACTGAAATGTTGCTGTTGAGGAGAACGCTGGGTATCTTGTTGTTATGACATGCATTATCTGAATTAGACCCTACGGAGGAGTGGGAGGGGCATGTAGCCTGACTGGAAGGAGGGGCATGTAGCCTGACTGGAGGGAGGGGGAGGGGTAGGTAGCCTGACTGGAGGGAGGGGGAGGGGCATGTAGCCTGACTGGAGGGAGGGGGTGGGGCATGTAGCCTGACTGGAGGGAGGGGCATGTAGCCTGACTGGAGGGAGGGGGAGGGGCATGTAGCCTGACTGGAGGGAGGGGGAGGGGCATGTAGCCTGACTGGAGGGAGGGGGAGGGGCAGGTAGAATGACTGGAGGGAGGGGGAGGGGCAGGTAGAATGACTGGAGGGAGGGGGAGGGGCATGTAGTCTACACTGGAGGGAGGGGGAGGAGCATGTAGCCTACACTGGAGGGAGGGGGAGGAGCATTTAGTCTACACTGGAGGGAGGGGGAGGAGCATGTAGCCTACACTGGAGGGTGGGGGAGGGGCATGTAGTCTACACTGGAGGGAGGGGGAGGGGCATGTAGCCTACACTGGAGGGAGGGGGAGGAGCATGTAGCCTACACTGGAGGGAGGGGGAGGAGCATGTAGCCTACACTGGAGGGAGGGGGAGGGGCATGTAGACTACACTGGAGGGTTGGGGAGGGGCATGTAGCCTACACTGGAGGGAGGGGGAGGGGCATGTAGTCTAAACTGGAGGGAAGGGGAGGGGCAGGTAGTCTACACTGGAGGGAGGGGAGGGGCATGTAGCCTACAAACACACACTGGCTAAGATTTTCAGCTGGCAGGCAGACACTGGAATAAGTTCCCGAGTGACAGAGTGAAGGCTTTGCATAGGTGCTTGTTGCATTTTTTGTAAGACAAAAAAAACAAAATGCCTGGAACATAAAATAATGTTATTAACCAGTTCCCTTTAAAAATAACGGTTCTGTTCCGGAACAGTACAGATCACTTTCGTTCTCCGGTTTTCAGTTCTGTACCCTGAACCGGTCCAACCCCTAACTAAGACCTTATCTCTATTGAGTACACCTGTACCATACAGTGATGGGCTGGTTTGGATAGACCCTGCCCTTTCACATTGTTTCCAGCACAGTTCCAGCAACAATAGTTGATGCTTAACCAGGCCAGCACAGTAAAGCTTAAGACGACACCATTCTATATACTTCTGTCCCTTCTTTGGACACTGTGTTAACTAACCTCCAGACGAGCTTCAATGCCATACAACTCTCCTTCCGTGGCCTCCAACTGCTCTTAGTAAATGCAAATAAAACTAAATGCATGCTCGTCAACCGATCGCTGCCCGCAACTGACCACCCATCCAGCATCACTACTTTGGACGGTTCTGACCTAGAATATGTGGACAACTACAAATACCTGGGTGTCTGGCTAGACTGTAAACTCTCCTTCCAGACTCACATTAAGCATCTCCAATCCAAAATTAAATCTAGAATTGGCTTCCTATTTCGCAACAAAGCATCCTTCACTCATGCTGCCAAACATACCCTCGTAAAACTGACTATTCTACCGATCCTTGACTTCGGTGATGTCATTTACAAAATAGCCTCCAACACTCTACTCAACAAATTGGACGCAGTCTATCACAGTGCCATCCGTTTTGTCACCAAAGCCCCATATACTACCCACCACTGCGACCTGTACGCTCTCGTTGGCTGGCCCTCGCTTCATACTCGTCGCCAAACTCACTGGCTCCAGGTCATCTATAAGTCTCTGCTAGGTAAAGCCCCGCCTTATCTCAGTTCACTGGTCACCATAGCAGCACCCACCTGCAGCACGCGCTCCAGCAGGTATATCTCACTGGTCACCTTGAAAGCCAATTCCTCTTTTGGCCGCCTTTCCTTCCAGTTCTCTGCTGCCAATGACTGGAATGAACTGCAAACATCTCTGAAGCTTGAGACTCTTATCTCCCTCACTAACTTCAAGCAGCAGCTGTCAGAGCAGCTCACAGATCATTGCACCTGTACATAGCCCATCTGTAAATAGCCCATCCAACTACCTCATCCCCTACTGTATTTATTTATTTATTTTGCTCCTTTGCACCCCAGTATCTCTACTTGCAAATTCAGCTTCTGCACATCTATCACTCCAGTGTTTAATTGCTATATCGTAATTACCTCGCCACTATAGCCTATTTATTGCCTTACCTCCCTTATCTTACCTCATTTTCACACACTGTATATAGACTTATTTTTCTACTGTATTATTAACTGTATGTTTTGTTTATTCCATGTGTAACTCTGTGTTGTTGTATGTGTTGAACTGCTTTACTTTATCTTGGCCAGGTCGCAGTTGTAAATGAGAACTTGTTCTCAACTGGCCTACCTGGTTAAATAAAGGTGAAATAAAATAAATAAAAATGCAAGGGTTAGGTTCAAGGCTAGGTTGAGTCACCATGGAGTGTGATCCCGACCAGGTGAGCAAGGTGAGTTTGTGATGGTGTTCTCTGAGTTGCTGGACCACATCGGGTCTCATGAGTTTGACCTGACCCTCCAATGTGATGATGATGATGGGCCTCTGGGACAGCTCCAGCAGGTGCAGAAGGCCCTGCCTGAGAGGGTGGATAACACAGGGATATTAGCCTGTCTGAGAGGGTGGACAACACAGGGATATTAGCAACTAGCATTAGCAGTCAGCTAGATCATGCTATGCTGGGGTTTTGTACAGACATCAGTTGCAGTTGTCCCTGTTTTTTTACAGACATGGGTAATCACATAGTGACATTGTAGCATTAGTGGCATTATCATTAGCCTGCTAAGCTAAGAGAGGACCACAGAGACACAACCAGTATTAGCAGTTAGCATGCTGAGCTAAACAAGAGGAACACACAGCGACACAACTAGCATTAGCATTAGCGTTTAGCATGCTAAGCTAAGAGATAGATAAAATATTTTGTTTTACTTAGGCATAATGGTGAGCTATCTGCATACCTACCTAAAGTTGTTACAGCACCAGTCCTGTTCTAGGTAGGCGTGTGACATCACTACGATGAGGCGTCGACAGTGACTAACGTTCATCAGGAACTCAGCAGACGGCTCTGACAGAGGAGAAGAAGAGGAAGAGGAGGAAGAAGAAAAAGGAGGAAAATACAGTTAACATGATAACTTTCAGGGAAGACAGGGCAGCAGGTAGCCTAGTGGGTTAAGAGCGTTAGGCCAGTAGCCTAAAGATCGCTGGTTTGAATCCCCAAGCCGACTATGTAAAAAGTCAGCTTGGGGATTGAACAAGGCACTTAACCATAATTGCTCCTGTAAATTGCTCCGGATAAGCGCGTCTGCTAAATGGGCAAAATATTTTTTTAAATATTTTTTTGATGTAAGAATCAAACGGACTGTAGGAGTTACAGAGGGTTATGTTGTGTCATCATTACCACCCCCAGGTAGGATGTTGTTATCACTGAGGTGTAGCTTATGTCCAGATTTGTTCACCAGGTGAGGTTTGAGGATGAAGTTGACCAACTTTCTGTCGTATTCGTTGTTGACATAGGAGAAGTAGGCATCATGCAGCTTCCCATCTGGTGACAAAAAGAGACATTATAACATAGCTTGACTTACATTTGAGTCATTTAGCAGACACTTTCCCAGAGCGATTAAACATTTGTGCATTCAATTTAGGTAGGTTAAAACAACCACAATGCAGTGTCACAATCCTGAGTAAACCCTTTTTACAACCACATATGACAATCATTGCAAGTATATAATAATATACAGTATCTTTGATATGTTCAATACATTGTAACCCCCAGTACTAATTGAATCTGCTTACAGGTACCTACAGACGCCTTATCTTAATTTGATCTTCCTGTTGTTGCCGGAATTTTCCTGCAAATCAGGAAATGCAAACGTGTAGCGTAATTGAGGTTTAAAAAGGCTTCTAACGTTTTTAATATCAGAATTGATTTGCCCTAATGAAAAATGTCTCCAACCCCTTCAAAAAAAATATTAATCCAGATAATAATTCACATTTGCTGTTGCTGTAAGATTATTTTCCTGCTGTAGCAAACTGGCTCAAATTAAGATTCTTCATCTGTAGAACTAACCATAGCCCACCTACAGCACAAAGTGGGCTCACACTTCCCATCCCAATGTGTTTTAACCACTGCAGTGGGTTAAAACTAGGGCTCCCGAGTGGCGCAGCGGTCTAAGGCACTGCATCTCAGTACTAGAGGCGTCACTACAGACCCTGGTTTGATTCCAGGCTGTATCACAACTGACCGTGATTGGGAGTCCCATAGGGCGTCGCACAATTGCCCCAGCGTCGTTAGGGTTTGGCCAGGGTAGGCCATCATTGTAAACAAGAATTTGTTCTTAACTGACTTGCCTAGTTAAATAAAGGTTAAAAATAAAAATAAATCCTCACTCCTCACCATTGATCTCATAGTCTCCATAGGAGTTCCTGTACCAGAGTTTGATGTTGAGACGACACCTGGAGTAGACAACGGCAGCTATAGTCAGGATCAGGAAGAGACTGATGGCTGCTATCACTGATGCTGTGTGGCTGGGGTGGGCTGTGATGACACAAACAGAAACCAACAATCATGAGTCATTAATAATCAGCATATAGTATGTATAAACTGGAAGTGGAAGCCTAAGTGTTGTCCATTAGCTTACTCCAATTAGGGGAACATAATAAAGAAAAATATATTTGTAAAAAAATATAAAATATATATATTTACAAAAAATATATAGAGAGGATTGGAAATGATGCAGATAATTACATTGATGGAAGCTACTATCTGCAGTATAAGAGCCGATCTACCCATTAAAAAAAAAAATAGAAAATAGCAACATATCTTAATTCACCCAGCCTCAGTTATCACACATATTAACATTTAAAATAAGTATTGTATACACACACTAATGTAAGTTGCCTTTGACAACATGTCTGATACAGTATAACGTACAGTCCATAAACCCCACTGGTTTCTTACCGGTATTCTGCAGGCTGAAGTCAGCAGAGGTGTTCCTCACCTCACAGGAGTAGAGGCCAAAGTCAGCCTGCTCTCTAACCTGGACCTGCAGCACACTGCTCACAATCATTTGGGATTGGCTGGGAGTCCTGCCAGAAAAAAAAGAAAAAGGTGACCTCTGTATTGTAATTGGTTGGACATTGTGGTGTGGGCGGGGGGGGGGAGCTGAACATTATCTATTATTTAACATTATTTTATACAAATAAGTCAAGAGTAGATTCTTATTTGCAATGACAACCTGTAGATCAGCGTGTACATGTGATCTGGCAACGTATTGTGACCTCCTGTTGAACTGACCAGGTGGATGTGTTTGTGTTCTGTGGGTAAAGGCTGAGGTTGAGAGGGGTCCCATCTTTGCTCCAGAGCAGTTTCCAGGAAGTAGCGTCGCACCGTTGGTCTGTCTCGTTCCAGGACAGCACGGCTGTACAGTTCAGAGCCACAAAGGAACCCAGGCTCTCCCACAACTCAGACTGACCCCCACTGGGCAACTGAAACTCTGGGGCTTGGGTGCACAGGGATTCTGCATGAATGAATTAACACATTAAACAGCTTATGAGTTGGTTAGGAACGACAATAGATTATGAGTTGGTTAGGAACGACAATAGCTTATGAGTTGGCTAGGAACGACAATAGCTTATGAGTTGGTTAGGAACGACAATACATTTTACATTTACATTTAAGTCATTTAGCAGACGCTCTTATCCAGAGCGACTTACAAATTGGGGCTTGGGTGCACAGGGATTCTGCATGAATGAATTAACACATTAAACAGCTTATGAGTTGGTTAGTAACGACAATAGATTATGAGTTGGTTAGGAACGACAATAGCTTCTGAGTTGGCTAGGAACGACAATAGCTTCTGAGTTGGCTAGGAACGACAATAGCTTCTGAGTTGGCTAGGAACGACAATAGCTTATGAGTTGGCTAGGAACGACAATAGCTTATGAGTTGGCTAGGAACGACAATAGCTTATGAGTTGGCTAGGAACGACAATAGCTTACGGAGTTGGCCATCTCAAGGATATTGTATCACAATACGATCACATTTTGTATAACCAAACTATTGTTATTAATAGGTTATTACCATATTGTTATATTTATTTAGTTATTACCATGTTATATTTATTCAGTTATTACCATTTGTTTAACCGTTTTTTTTTGGTTACTACATGATTCCATATGTGTTATTTAATAGTTTTGATGTCTTCACTATTATTCTACAATTTTGAAAATAGTATAAATAAAGAAAAACCCTTGAATGAGTAGGTGTTCTAAAACCTTTGACCGGTAGCGTAGGTAGAAGATGTGCCTGGGTGGGTAGGTAGGTAGGTGGGTAGGTAGGTAGGTAGGTAGGTAGGTAGGTAGGTAGGTAGGTAGGTAGGTAGGTAGGTAGGTAGGTAGGTAGGTGGGTAGGTAGGTAGGTAGGTAGGTAGGTAGGTAGGTGGGTAGGTGGGTAGGTAGGTAGGTAGGTAGGTAGGTAGGTAGGTAGGTAGGTGGGTAGGTAGGTAGGTAGGTAGGTAGGTGGGTAGGTAGGTAGGTAGGTAGGTAGGTAGGTAGGTAGGTAGGTAGGTAGGTAGGTAGGTAGGTAGGTAGGTAGGTAGGTAGGTAGGTAGGTAGGTAGGTAGGTAGGTAGGTAGGTAGGTAGGTGGGTAGGTAGGTAGGTAGGTAGGTAGGTAGGTAGGTAGGTAGGTAGGTAGGTAGGTGGGTAGGTAGGTAGGTAGGTGGGTAGGTAGGTAGGTAGGTAGGTAGGTAGGTAGGTAGGTGGGTAGGTAGGTAGGTAGGTAGGTAGGTAGGTAGGTAGGTGGGTGGGTGGGTAGGTGGGTGGGTAGGTAGGTAGGTAGGTAGGTAGGTAGGTAGGTGGGTAGGTGGGTAGGTAGGTGGGTGGGTGGGTAGGTAGGTAGGTAGGTAGGTAGGTAGGTAGGTAGGTAGGTGGAAGATGTGCCTGGGTGGGTAGGTAGGTAGGTAGGTGGGTAGGTAGGTAGGTAGGTAGGTGGAAGATGTGCCTGGGTGGGTAGGTAGGTAGGTGGGTAGGTAGGTAGGTAGGTAGGTAGGTAGGTAGAAGATGTTCTTGGGTATGTCGGTAGAAGATGTGCCTGGGTAGGTATGTAGAACCTGGGTAGGTATGAGTAAACAGCTCAACCTACTGTCCATCCTGTTGCATTGACCTACCTAGTGTTATTAGATCTGTGAAGTATATGGCCCCTTGTCTCCCTTCTACACCACCTGCTCTTTAAACCCATATGGCCCCTTCTCTCCCTTCTAGACCACCTGCTCTTTAAACCCATATGGCCCCTTGTCTCCCTTCTAGACCACCTGCTCTTTAAACCCATATGGCCCCTTCTCTCCCTTCTAGACCACCTGCTCTTTAAACCCATATGGCCCCTTGTCTCCCTTCTACACCACCTGCTCTTTAAACCCATATGGCCCCTTCTCTCCCTTCTAGACCACCTGCTCTTTAAACCCATATGGCCCCTTGTCTCCCTTCTACACCACCTGCTCTTTAAACCCATATGGCCCCTTCTCTCCCTTCTAGACCACCTGCTCTTTAAACCCATATGGCCCCTTGTCTCCCTTCTAGACCACCTGCTCTTTAAACCCATATGGCCCCTTCTCTCCCTTCTAGACCACCTGCTCTTTAAACCCATATGGCCCCTTGTCTCCCTTCTACACCACCTGCTCTTTAAACCCATATGGCCCCTTGTCTCCCTTCTACACCACCTGCTCTTTAAACCCATATGGCCCCTTCTCTCCCTTCTAGACCACCTGCTCTTTAAACCCATATGGCCCCTTGTCTCCCTTCTAGACCACCTGCTCTTTAACCCCATATGGCCCCTTGTCTCCCTTATAGAATACCTGCTCTTTAAACCCATATGGCCCCTTGTCTCCCTTCTAGACCACCTGCTCTTTAAACCCATATGGCCCCTTGTCTCCCTTATATAACTGACTGTATGTCCTGTTTTCCACAGGAAGATGCTTCTGCTCTGACAGAACAGTTTACTATCCTACTTTCCCCAATGTTACATCTGATTGCATTTGCTACTCAGCGATTTGCTATTCCGCAAAGTACCCATTTGCCCCATGAGTGAGCTGAGTTGAGCTGCAAGTTAAAAAAAACACTGGGTGAAAAAGCAAACAAGTTCACCTTCACGTTCCATTAAGTTGACCTTTTCCAGTCACTGTGTAACCAGCAACAATACTGCCCACCTGCTCTGTTGAGTCATAAAGTACTGTTTATAGTCATGGATTACTGTTTATAGATGCTAGTCCTCTGCCTAAAGGCCACCCTAGTCCCTACATAGTGCACTACTTTGACCAGGGCCATACAGAACCCGAAAATGTAGGCAAGATATAAACATTTCAGAACAACTACTAGTAGAATAAGACATGGGAGAGATGATGAATTTTGACAAAGAGATTTATTTATAGACTAATACACTTGAAACAAATAGCCAAACCGAAAACTGCGATCAAATATATCTTGCCTACATTTTACTACCTCCTCTATGTTTTAATATAGCACACATACATTAATTATTAATTTCGGTTGCCTATCCTGACATGAAGTTTGTTCTACAAAAAGTATTTGACTCGAGCCACAACATTAAGGAAATAAAAAACGGGGGGGGGGGGGGAATTTCGGCAAGGCTATTTTCCAGCCTGCCGAAATTCTCCTTCTAATTTCCTTAATGTTGTGACTCGAGTCAAATACTTTCTATGGCACATATCAGAGTTAAATACTTTCTGTGGAACAAACTTCACGTCAGGATAGGCAACCGAAATTAATAATTAATGTATGTGTGTGTGTAGCCCAATAGCCAAACCGAAAACTGCAGACTTTACTAGTGCCTCCCCTTGCGATCAAACCGACATTAAAAATGAAATGAAACGCAGCCTAACGTGATCAGAAATCTCAACTAGCAAGTAAATCGCAGCCATGAAGAATTGAGTGCGTGCGCGTTCACGCGAACTGTTTGCGATGTAAAAAAAATTCTAATAAAATCAATCAGATTGAATTCAAGTTTCCTCCTATTTAATTGTGCTTCCACCTAAAAAAAAAAAACGGAATGTGAAAACGAGCCAGATATTGTAAGAATTGATTCGTGTTGGGCCGTCCCGGGTTTATGGCTTGAACAGCCGATACCAACGCTTTACCGCTGGCCATTACCGGGGTGAAAGAGAAACGCGCTCATGTATCTCTCAGAACGAGAATGAGATTCCCTTTCTATTACCCCTCTTCCTCTCTCTGATCTGATAAGACATGAGCCTGTAACTCTTATCTCTCCAGCGTTGCACTAAATCATTTATTCCCTTATAGGAATCATAGCCGCGGGATTGGCGTTGGAGGTACCGCAGCACCCTTGATAAAATCCAATACGTTTGCCAAAGTTGTAGAATTTCTGCTGTCTGTTGATAAAGCGATGAAATAATTCAGAATAGTACATCAGGACTAGTAGGACTATGATTTAGCCAGAGGATCAATAGCTGTCACGTATGTCGTAGGGATTGGACCAAAACGCAGCGGGAATATGTATACTCATCTTCTTTTTTATTGAAGAAGGAAAACAAAAATAAACACGTATACAAAAACAACAACAACAACAACAACAACGACGACGACGACGACAACAACAACAACGACGACAACAACAACAACGACAACAACAACAACAACAACGACAACGACAACAACAACAACAACAACGACAACGACGACGAAACAGTCCTTTAAGGCTACTAGGCTATACAAAGAACAACTACCCACAAAAACCCCATGAAAAACACCCCTACTAAATAGGACCTTCAATTAGAGGCAACAAGGAACAGCTGCCCCAATTGAAGAGGTCAAAAACAATAAACTAGACATAGAAATAGAAAAACTAGAAAATAGAACATAGAAATACAAAAACATAGAACACAACCCAAAACCCCCGACAACACTCTAAACAAACACACCCCCTGCCACCTCCTGACCAAACTACAATAACAAATAACCCCTTATACTGGTCAGGATGTGACAATAGCTCTCTCTTTTGTTATAGCCTATAGCCAGCCTAGTTGTGTAAACCCAATCTACCGTCGGGAATGCGGGGTAAATCTGTCAGTGAACAAACATCATGCAGTGAAAACGGGCCTTTTTAGCAAAATCTCTAATGACATCACGGGAGAACACAGATGGATCCTGCTGGAAAAAAAAGAGAGAAGACAATCTGTCTGTAGGCTACCAAACATGTTATCAACTTCCAAATATACCTACTGAGCTAACAGTATTGTTTTACAAAGTAGAACAAGAGAGAGATAAGGATTTTGGCACGAGTGCATCAACCATCGCCGGTGAGTCAGTGAAACTGGAAAGCTTTATTGTACAATATGTGTGTCTCCACACACCTAGGCCTTAGATATATTCAAGACAAGGTCGTTTTCATTCATCTCAGATTCTCAGGTTGTCCGTGTCAAAGTAGCCTGTCATTTCGATCATTTGTAAGGTATTAAACTATTCTGTTAAAATCTCCAGTCATCTAATATGATGTAGAATTACATGAAATGCGTATGCAGCTTCTGTAAGCGCATCTACTCTACTGCTCTGTGCCAAGTGAGGATCATAAAAATAATGTAAAAAATATTTCACCTTTATTTAACCAGGTAGGCTAGTTGAGAACAAGTTCTCATTTACAATTGCGACCTGGCCAAGATAAAGCAAAGCAGTTTGACACAAACAACAACACACAGTTACACATGGAGTAAACAACAACACAGAGTTACACATGGAGTAAACAACAACACACAGTTACACATGGAGTAAACAACAACACACAGTTACACATGGAGTAAACAACAACACAGAGTTACACATGGAGTAAACAACAACACAGAGTTACACATGGAGTAAACAACAACACAGAGTTACACATGGAGTAAACAAGTGTACAGTCAATAGTCTATATACAGTGTGTGCAAATGGCGTGAGGAGGTAAGGCAATAAATGGGCCATAGTGGTGAAGTAATTACAATTTAGCAAATTAACACTGGAGTGATAGATGAGCAGATGATGATGTGCAAGTAGAAATACTGGTGTGCTAAAGAGCAATAAAGTAAATGCATGCAATGCTTTATTATAAAGCTGCTGTTGGTTTCCTGTGTTCAGGTACCTCAGAGCCTCGCAGGTCACTACCCTTTCCGGAACCTTCCAATTTACAACTAAAGCACTGCACATACACACAAACACACACTCTGTTTTAACATTCTGTATATGTTGTATTATTAACAGGATGTAACGCTGAGCTGTATATCCGGGTACTAAGTCCAGATTGGAGCAACTGTCGTAGTGTCCGACTGGACTAGAGAACTCATGACTGAATGACACTTGAAAAAGTTGCAGTGTTTGAGAGCAAGACAGATCTGTACTTCTCATTGATTGGTTGTCTCTTCTCCAACTGATTGGCAACTGTCTCTTATCGTCAAATCCTATGTATTTGAATGAGTAATGTATGCTTATTAAACAGAGATAGGCTGTTCGTTCGACATTATGATGCAAGGAACCTTCACTTTCGTTCGTTTCCTATTGGTGATAAACAACCTGTGCAAAGAATGACAAACTACATATCATGTTTATACCGTCTATACTAATGGAATTTGCTAGAAACTCAAATCATATTCTTCAGCACAAAAACACCTCTCACGCTTTACGCACGCGGTAAAGTTTATACATTAGAGCCCCCCGCAAAAAAAACCTCACATTTTCTGATCAATAAAATATCAGAATTGAATCGGGTTTCCGTTTTAATCGATGAAACAATATTGTCAGTAGATTAAACGACAGAATCTAATCTTACCTCCAGCACACACCGACATCCTGTTGCATAAAGTACATGTCAGAATGAAAGCCAACTGTTTCGAAGTCATTTCTCTTTCCTTCTTATTCCGAGTTTTCAATCGCAAGGCACACCGCTATGGTCCTAGGATTATATCGTATCATCCAGCCCCAGTGGATAAAACATTAGAATTATAGTTGAAATAAAAAAGTAGGGATTGGCTTGACTCGGTTCAACTGCTAGAATGACTTCTGTGTACGGGTGGTCACGTGACGTCTCACCTGTTGAAGTCAACGTTTCAGAAGTAGGTTATATCATGTTAGTGTTTGACCAACTATTTGTTTGCATAACCTATATAATATAACAAAGAAGCTATGCTATAATATTAAGTTTATACTCTATATGATGAGAGCATACTGCTGTGTGAGAGGAAGGGGCTCATGGGATGTTGAGTCATATGGAAAGAATGCAGATGCTGTGAATCAGGGATATGGAAGAGCTCGTTAAAAGATAAGGACAGGATATGGGTGAAATGTATATGCGGAGGGGTGTCGGGGTTTTAGAGAACTGTGCATTGTGCAGTCACAAGAGAAATCGACTGCTGAAGATAATAACTACGCCCGGCAACAGGAGGCGTCTCGAGGTTGGGACCAACCTGCACGCCAACGATAGGATGAGTAAGTTTAAACCACACTCATCCTCCCTCTGACAGGCCAGCAGTGAGTGGGAACTATCTCTGTCAGAGTATTTAATGAAAAGCAAAGGATGTGAAACTCAGTTCTCTGTCTGCCCTGCGTGGTGACACAGCGACCCCGTATATACGAACATCATATTTACCATAAATGTGTTTGCATTAATTAAAGTACAAAGAAATCAGAAGTTACTATGTGCTGACTATTTTGTTCTGATACCAGATTCGAATTGATGCGACCTAACAATCATCTCAGTCTACTGCTCGCTAAAGTCCTCCCAACTAAAAGTGAACAGGGTTATAACAGCTCAGTCTACTGCTCGCTAAAGTCCTCCCAACTAAAAGTGAACAGGGTTATAACAGCTCAGTCTACTGCTCGCTAAAGTCCTCCCAACTAAAACTGAACAGGGTTATAACAGCTCAGTCTACTGCTCGCTAAAGTCCTCCCAACTAAAACTGAACAGGGTTATAACAGCTCAGTCTACTGCTCGCTAAAGTCCTCCCAACTAAAACTGAACAGTGTTATAACAGCTCAGTCTACTGCTCGCTAAAGTCCTCCCAACTAAAACTGAACAGGGTTATAACAGCTCAGTCTACTGCTCGCTAAAGTCCTCCCAACTAAAACTGAACAGGGTTATATCAGCTCAGTCTACTGCTCGCTAAAGTCCTCTCAACTAAAACTGAACAGGGTTATATCAGCTCAGTCTACTGCTCGCTAAAGTCCTCTCAACTAAAACTGAACAGGGTTATAACAGCTCAGTCTACTGCTCGCTAAAGTCCTCCCTACTAAAACTGAACAGGGTTATATCAGCTCAGTCTACTGCTCGCTAAAGTCCTCCCAACTAAAACTGAACAGGGTTATAACAGCTCAGTCTACTGCTCGCTAAAGTCCTCCCAACTAAAACTGAACAGGGTTATAACAGCTCAGTCTACTGCTCGCTAAAGTCCTCCCAACTAAAACTGAACAGGGTTATATCAGCTCTGCTCGCTAAAGTCCTCCCAACTAAAACTGAACAGGGTTATATCAGCTCAGTCTACTGCTCGCTAAAGTCCTCCCAACTAAAAGTGAACAGTGGTTTTAATAAAAGTCATACAAGCGAGTTAAAAATCCAACTGTAGGCTTCACACCTTGTAATACAGGACTCTGCCCCCCCCCCATCCACACTGGTACCTACAGTAAAAAGTTACGTAGGTAGGTTGTAATGTAGTAAACCCCCCCCCCCCTAAAAAAAGTATGTCGCTTTTTTAGAACTAATATAAATGTCTTGTTAATAATAATACAATAATTTGGTGGGTGCTTAACTTGTCCTATTTCACATGTACAAGTGTGTTTTATACACGTGTGAATTGGAAATGTGCTTTTTCCATTATCCCAACTCCCCCTGGGACACCCTCGGAGAGTGGGGTCACGGCCAGGTTCAGTCATTGCGACACTGGAGCACTCAGGGTTAAGTGCATCGCTCAAGGGCACGTCGACAGATTTTCCACCTTGTTGGCATAGGGATTTGAACTAGGGACCTTCCTAGTTACTGGCATAAAGCTGTAATCGCTAGGCTACTGCATTCCACGTCCACAATTAACAAACGCAACATAAATACAAAACATAACATTACATAGGCCTATCATAATATGACAAAACATCACGTGACATGCGATTTATAATTCAACATGCATGCACACATTGGTAAATGCGGTGATTTAAACAGAAATACAGCAGCGTAACTTCATAAAATAAAATGTACTTTTAAAAGTCTCCTGCCGTCATAAGAAATCACTCTATCTAGGGCAGGAAGTCATTATAGCCAGAATTCAGACAACATGTGACGTAACAGCTGACCAATCATCTTATAATAATGCATTAATAAAGGCAGTAATAAATCTATACATCTGTATTATTGTTAACAAAAAGGCAAAAACCCAGACAAGAGTGCTCTCTTTCTCCACCCAATCACTGACCATGTCACCATAGTGCTGATTAGGCTAGTCTATAGAAGACCCTGTGTAGAGACTGATTAGGCCAGTCTACAGAGTAGAGACTGTTTAGGCCTGTGTAGAGACTGATTAGGCCAGTCTACAGAAGACCCTGTGTAGAGACTGATTAGGCCAGTCTACAGAAGACCCTGTGTAGAGACTGTTTAGGCCTGTGTAGAGACTGATTAGGCCAGTCTACAGAAGACCCTGTGTAGAGACTGATTAGGCCAGTCTACAGAAGACCCTGTGTAGAGACTGTTTAGGCCTGTGTAGAGACTGATTAGGCCAGTCTATAGAAGACCCTGTGTAGAGACTGATTAGGCCAGTCTATAGAAGACCCTGTGTAGAGACTGATTAGGCCAGTCTACAGAAGACCCTGTGTAGAGACTGATTAGGCCAGTCTATAGAAGGACCTTTGTAGAGACTGATTAGGCCAGTCTACAGAAGGCCCTTTGTAGAGACTGATTAGGCCAGTCTCCAGAAGACCCTGTGTAGAGACTGATTAGGCCAGTCTACCGAAGGCCCTTTGTAGAGACTGATTAGGCCAGTCTTCAGAAGACCCTGTGTAGAGACTGATTAGGCCAGTCTACAGAAGACCCTGTGTAGAGACTGATTAGGCCAGTCTACAGAAGACCCTGTGTAGAGACTGATTAGGCCAGTCTACAGAAGACCCTGTATAGAGATTGATTAAGCCAGTCTACAGAAGACCCTGTGTAGAGACTGATTAGGCCAGTCTACAGAAGACCCTGTGTAGAGACTGATTAGGCCAGTCTCCAGAAGGCCCTGTGTAGAGACTGATTAGGCCAGTCTACAGAAGACCCTGTATAGAGACTGATTAGGCCAGTCTACAGAAGACCCTGTGTAGAGACTCATCAGTGGACATATTGATGTGTTTTGCAGACATCAGTATCCACATTAGACTGCTCCAAATAGTGTCTCTGTGTTGTCATACCTCTGATGACCTGTCAGAATCAGAAGCAGATTAACTTATTTTGCACATCAGAAAAATAAAAACAGACATTTAGCAAATGTGGGATGTGACAAAAAAATCCTGTACATTTCAGGCATCATCTTAATTCAAAATACATATTTACTAATTTACATCAAACCTGAAGGTGTTCTGTAAGAGAACCAATACATTGAGACAACCTGAAGGTGTTCTGGAAGACATCCTGAAGGTGTTCTGTAAGACAACCTGAAGGTGTTCTGTAAGACAACCTGAAGGTGTTCTGTAAGACAACCTGAAGGTGTTCTGGAAGACAACCTGAAGGTGTTCTGGAAGACAACCTGAAGGTGTTCTGTAAGAGAACCTGAAGGTGTTCTGTAAGACAACCTGAAGGTGTTCTGTAAGACAACCTGAAGGTGTTCTGGAAGACATCCTGAAGGTGTTCTGGAAGAGAACCTGAAGGTGTTCTGGAAGACAACCTGAAGGTGTTCTGTAAGACAACCTGAAGGTGTTCTGGAAGACATCCTGAAGGTGTTCTGGAAGAGAACCTGAAGGTGTTCTGGAAGACAACCGATACATTAATGAGACAACCTGGCATGGACTAACAGTGGGGTCTGAAATAATTGACACTGATAAAGATCAGCAAAAATAACTATAAAATAAATCATTCAAATCCTGAGCTATATTATATTCTCCCCCCAAAAATGGGGAAATTATATTATTTTCTACTAATACAAATACTCAGAGAAAGAGATTTAGTTTAACAAGTAATACTTTTTTTCTCAAAAAAGGTAGAGGGAAAAATTATTGACACCCCTGTTTTCAACACCTTTCAATACCTCACCTTGCGAGGATAACAGCACTGAGCCTTTTTCTAAAATGTTTAATGAATTGGAGAACACATTGGGACGGATCTTTAGGCCATTCCTCCATACAGAATCTATCCAGATCCTTGATATCTTTCGTCTGTTCTTACGGACTACCCTCTTCAATTCAAACCACAGGTTTTCAATGGTACATTTTTTTTTTTTAAAGAAAGTTTTTAAGGAACTCAGTCTGGCTTTCACCTTACTCTTTTATAGTTGTAATAGTAGAAAGCACAAGGTGTGATATCTAAATTGGGTATTGCATCATCAGTTCCTCTTGTCACGTCAGTCATTACTGACCTTACAGAGATATTTATAACTTGTCATTACTGACCTTACAGAGATATTTATAACTTGTCATTACTGACCTTACAGAGATATTTATAACTTGTCATTACTGACCTTACAGAGATATTTATAACTTGTCATTACTGACCTTACAGAGATATTTATAACTTGTCATTACTGACCTTACAGAGATATTTATAACTTGTCATTACTGACCTTACAGAGATATTTATAACTTGTCATTACTGACCTTACAGAGATATTTATAACTTGTCATTACTGACCTTACAGAGATATTTATAACTTGTCATTACTGACCTTACAGAGATATTTATAACTTGTCAGAAATGTCCAGATCAACTAGCCCATGTCAGATAACATTTTTTAGCCCATGAATACATTAGATACATGAATACACATTAGACATGGCAAATGTATAGTTTCTTCCTGAACAAAGTTATTGTACTGAATCCAATTGTTTGATTTGACAAAATGACAAATGTGTAGAATTGTAGGAAATACTGTAACCTTTATTAATCCTGCAACATTTTCTCTCCACTAACAAGATGGGTGTGACCAGTTTGTGTCATGAACGATGCTTGTGCCTATAGAAATAGACATGGCAGGTGAGCAGAGGGATATTTCCCAATGCTGGAAGAGGAGCCCCGAGTGAAAAAGTTTGGAAACCCCGTATTACATCACCTACGTTACCTGTACACACATCACTGTTAATCCATAGTTAATCCACTGTTATTCCATTGTTAATCCATAGTTAATCCACTGTTATTCCATTGTTATTCCATAGTTAATCCACTGTTATTCCATTGTTAATCCATTGTATTCCATAGTTAATCCACTGTTATTCCATTGTTATTCCATAGTTAATCCATAGTTAATCCACTGTTATTCCATTGTTAATCCATAGTTATTCCATTGTTAATCCATAGTTAATCCACTGTTATTCCATTGTTAATCCATAGTTAATCCATAGTTATTCCATTGTTAATCCATAGTTAATCCACTGTTATTCCATTGTTAATCCATAGTTAATCCACTGTTATTCCATTGTTAATCCATAGTTAATCCACTGTTATTCCATTGTTATTCCATTGTTAATCCATAGTTAATCCACTGTTATTCCATTGTTAATCCATAGTTAATCCACTGTTATTCCATTGTTAATCCATAGTTAATCCACTGTTATTCCATTGTTATTCCATAGTTAATCCACTGTTATTCCATTGTTATTCCATAGTTAATCCACTGTTATTCCATTGTTAATCCATAGTTAATCCACTGTTATTCCATTGTTAATCCATAGTTAATCCACTGTTATTCCATTGTTAATCCATTCCATTATCCACTGTTATTCCATTGTTAATCCATAGTTAATCCACTGTTATTCCATTGTTAATCCATAGTTAATCCACTGTTATTCCATTGTTATTCCATAGTTAATCCACTGTTAATCCACTGTTATTCCATTGTTAATCCATAGTTAATCAACTGTTACTCCATTGTTATTCCATAGTTAATCCACTGTAATTCCATTGTTAATCCATAGTTAATCCACTGTTATTCCATTGTTATTCCATTGTTAATCCACTGTTATTCCATTGTTATTCCATTGTTAATCCATAGTTAATCCACTGTTATTCCATTGTTAATCCATAGTTATTCCATTGTTATTCCATTGTTAATCCACTGTTATTCCATTGTTATTCCTTGTTATACCATAGTTAATCCACTGTTATTCCATTGTTAATCCATAGTTAATCCATAGTTATTCCATTGTTAATCCATAGTTAATCCACTGTTATTCCATTGTTAATCCATAGTTATCCACTGTTACTCCATTGTTATTCCATAGTTAATCCACTGTAATTCCATTGTTATTCCATAGTTAATCCACTGTTATTCCACTGTTATTCCATTGTTAATCCATAGTTAATCCACTGTTATTCCATTGTTATTCCATTGTTAATCCACTGTTATTCCATTGTTATTCCATTGTTAATCCATAGTTAATCCACTGTTATTCCATTGTTAATCCATAGTTATTCCATTGTTATTCCATTGTTAATCCACTGTTATTCCATTGTTATTCCATTGTTAATCCATAGTTAATCCACTGTTATTCCATTGTTAATCCATAGTTAATCCATAGTTATTCCATTGTTAATCCATAGTTAATCCACTGTTATTCCATTGTTAATCCATAGTTAATCCACTGTTACTCCATTGTTATTCCATAGTTAATCCACTGTAATTCCATTGTTATTCCATAGTTAATCCACTGTTATTCCATTGTTAATCCATTGTTAATCCACTGTTAATCCACTGTTAATCCACTGTTATTCCATTGTTAATCCATAGTTAATCCACTGTAATTCCATTGTTAATGCATAGTTAATCCACTGTTATTCCATTGTTAATTCATAGTTAATCCACTGTTATTCCATTATTATTCCATTGTTAATCCATTGTTAATCCATAGTTAATCCACTGTTATTCCATTATTATTCCATTGTTAATCCATTGTTAATCCATTGTTAATCCACTGTTATTCCACTGTTATTCCATTGTTAATCTATTGTTATAACATAAAGCTATAATGTATTTTAGCAAACAGCCCCATGCGGGTCTCGAGCCCTGGTCTCCCAGTTTACCACTGCTCCAATAGGCTTGGGAGCAATTGTTACCAGCCTCCCAGACAAGGTTATTTACAGTATATTTTGTATGATACAAACACACACACGCAACAATTTCCATTTGAACATGCCCTATACAGTATATTTTCTTAACAACAGCGTTGGTTTTCTTGGGCACCATCCTGCGTGCCAGACTGACCATCTTCATGGTGTCGAGGCGTATCGCTATGCCGTTGATGAGGGCCAGCAGGAGAGGCAGGGGAAACTCAGCCACAAAGATGGTGGTGTAACTGAACTGGAGAATTTATTTTTGTATTTTATTGAACTTTTATTGAACTAGGCAAGTCAGTTAAGAACAAATTCTTATTTACAATGACGGCCTATATATATATATATATATATATCTATATATCCCAGCCCCCGTCCCCGCAGGAGGCCTTTTGGTAGGCCGTCATTGTAAATAAGAATTTGTTCTTAACTGACTTGCCTAGTTCAATAAAAGTTCAATAAAATTCAAAAATAAATTGTGTGTATATATATATAATGTGTATGTATATATGTATATGTATATATGTATATATACACGTATATATATATGTATATATACATATATATATATACATATATGTGTAAATATAGGACAAAACACACATCACGACAAGAGAGACAACACAACACTACATAAAGAGAGACCTAAGACAGCAACATAGCAAGGCAGCAACACATAACAACAACATGGTAGCAACATAACATGGTAGCGGCACAAAACATGGTACAAACATTATTGGGCACAGACAACAGCACAAATGGAAAGAAGGTAGAGACAACAATACATCACACAAAGCAGCCACAACTGTCGGTAAAAGCGTCCATGATTGAGTCTTTGAATGAAGAGGTTGAGATAAAACTGTCCAGTTTGAGTGTTTGTTGCAGCTCGTTCCAGTCGCTAGCTGCAGCGAACTGAAAAGACGAGCGACCCAGGGATGTGTGTGCTTTGGGGACCTTTAACAGAATGTGACTGGCAGAACGGGTGTTGTATGTGGAGGATGAGGGCTGCAGTAGATATCTCAGATAGGGGGGAGTGAGGCCTAAGAGGGTTTTATAAATAAGCATCAACCAGTGGGTCTTGCGACGGGTATACAGAGATGACCAGTTTACAGAGGAGTATAGAGTGCAGTGATGTGTCCTATAAGGAGCATTGGTGGCAAAACTGATGGCCGAATGGTAAAGAACATCTAGCTGCTCGAGAGCACCCTTACCTGCCAGTCTATAAATTATGTATCCGTAATCTAGCATGGGTAGGATGGTCATCAGAATCAGGGTTAGTTTGGCAGCTGGGGTGAAAGAGGAGCGATTTACGATAGAGGAAACCAAGTATAGATTTAACTTTAGCCTGCAGCTTTGATATGTGTTGAGAAAAGGACAGTGTACCGTCTAGCCATACTCCCAAGTACTTGTATGAGGTGACTACCTCAAGCTCTAAACCCTCTGAGGTAGTAATCACACCAGTGGGGAGAGGGGCATTCTTCTTACCAAATCACATGACCTTTGTTTTGGAGGTGTTCAGAGCAAGGTTAAGGGCAGAGAAAGCTTGTTGTACACTAGGAAAGCTTTGTTGTAGAGCGTTTAACACAACATCCGGGAAGGGGCCAGCTGAGTATAAGACTTATCATCTGCATATAAATGGATGAGAGAGCTTCCTACTGCCTGAGCTCTGTTGTTGATGTAAATTGAGAAGAGCGTGGAGCCTAGGATCGAGCCTTGGGGTACTCCCTTGGTGACCGGCAGTGGCTGAGACAGCAGAATTTCTGACTTTATACACTGCACTTTTTGAGGTAGTTAGCAAACCAGGCCAAAGACCCTTCAGAGACACCAATACTCCTTAGCCGGCCCACAAGAATGGAATGGTCTACCGTATCAAAAGCTTTGGCCAAGTCAATAAAAATAGCACCACAATATTGCTTAGACTCAAGGGCAATGGTGACATCATTGAGAACCTTTAAGGTTGCAGTGACATTGAGCGGAAACCAGATTGCATAGCAGAGAGAATACTATAGACATCAATAAAGCCAGTCAGTTGATTATTGACAAGTTGTGATAAACTTTTGATAAACAGGTCAAAATAGAAATAGGCCTATAACAGTTAGGATCAGCTTGATCTCCCCCCTTTAAGTAAAGGACGAACCGTGCCTGCCTTCCAAGCAATGGGAACCTCCCCAGAAAGGAGAGACAGGTTAAAAAGGTCAGAGATAGGCTTGGCGATGATAGGGGCAGCAACCTTAAAGAAGAAAGGGTCTAAACCAACGTTTTGTTTACTGGCCCAGTGCTCTAACTACCACCCTAACTAGCTATTTGATCTGGCAATCTGAAAACAATAACAAAGTGGTTCACCCGCCAACTTTTTGGGTAAACGGTTTAGGAATGGAGCTGGAGCAATGTAACCGCTCTCAAATTCATAGACGAGGCTGTGGATTCAAAGACTGACCATCCATGAGATCAATATGATAGTTTTAACCATATTTTGAGTCTATTTCGTGTTTGTTGACAATTACATTGCTTTACAAAACGTTGGCGTAAAACAAGTTTATATGTTGTGTTGTCACGTCCTGACCAGTTAAGGGGTTATTTGTTATTGTAGTTTGGTCAGGACGTGGCAGGGGGTGTTTGTTTTATGTGTTTCGTTTTTTTTGTTAATGTTCTATGTTAGTATATTTCTATGTTCATTCTAGTTTTTCTATTTCTATGTTTAGTTTATTGGGTTGACCTTCAATTGGAGGCAGCTGGTCCTCGTTGCCTCTAATTAAAGGTCCTATTTAGTAGGGGTGTTTTTCCATGGGTTTTTGTAGGTAGTGGTTCCGTGTATAACTGTGTGCCTTACAGGACTGTTTTTCGTCGTTGTTTTTGATTAAGTGTTTTGTTTTGGTTTTCTTCGTAATAAAGAAGATGCGTGTTCCGCTGTGTTTTAGTCCCATCCTTACGACGAACATGGGTTGTGATGTCAATTCAACTCAGCTCTTGAGGCTTTTATTAGTTACAGTATATTCTTCAAGAAACAATAGGTATATATATCATTAATTTAAAAGTTAAAAGAAAAATGTGATGTAGCAATCGCAGACTGATCGTTTAAAGCATTCTCTCAACTGGCTAAACCCTGCACCTGACCCTGCCCCTAACCCTGACCTTTCACCTGACCCGACCCTGACCTGACCCTGACCTTGCACCTGACCCTGACCCTAACCCTGCCCTCTCTCTGTGACTTCTTTCACACTACACTGTATTTCGATATGGTATTCATGTTTGTTTGAAATCCTGTATCACGGCTCAGGCTAAGACACAGGATGAAGACTCAGGAGGTGGACAGTACGAGTTTCATAGTTTATTAAAGAACAAGGGGCAGGCAAACGGTAAGTCAAGGCAAGCAAAGAGTCTAAATCCAAATTAGATTCAGGCAGGTACAGGACGGCAGGTAGGGTCAGGACAGGCAGAAAGGTCAGAACTGGGAAGACGAGGAAAAACTAGAGCACAGGGAACACGGGAACACGCTGGGAGGACTTGACGGGACAAAATGAACTGGCAACAGACAAACAGAAAACGCAGGTATAAATACACAGGAGATACCTGGGAGACACCTTCTTTGCACTGTGTTAACTAACCTCCAAACGAGCTTCAACGCCATACAGCACTCCTTCTGTGGCCTTCAACTGCTTTTAAACGCTAGTAAAACTAAATGCATGCTCTTCAAACGATTGCTGCCCGCACCTGCCCGCCCGTCCGTCCAGCATCACTACTCTGGATGGTTCTGACCTAGAATATGTGGACAACTACAAATACCTAGGTGTCTGGTTAGACTGTAAACACTCCTTCCAGACTCACATTAAGCATCTTCCAATCCAAAATTAAATCTAGAATTGGCTTCCTATTTCACAACAAAGCCTCCTTCACTCATGCTGCTAAACATACCCTCGTAAAACTGACTATCCTACTGATCCTTGACTTCGGCGATGTCATTTACAAAATAGCCTCCAACACTCTACTCAACAAACTGGATGTAGTCTATCACAGTGCCATCCGTTTTATCACCAAAGCCCCATATACTACCCACCACTGCGACCTGTACGCTCTCATTGGCTGGTCCTCACCTCCCTACTCTTCTACATTTGCACACACTGTACATATATTTTTATATTGTGTTACTGACTGTACGTTTGTTTATGTGTAACTCTGTGTTGTTGTTTTTGTCTCACTGCTTTGCTTTATCTTGTTCTCAACTAACCTACCTGGTTAAATAAAGGTGAAATAAATAAATCTGGTGGCAGGTGGAGACAAGCCCAAGACCGGTGAAACAGATCAGGGTGTGACACCTGGTGGCAGGTGGAGACAAGCACAAGACAGGTGAAACAGATCATGGTGTGACACCTGGTGGCAGGTGGAGACAAGCACAAGACCGGTGAAACAGATCATGGTGTGACACCTGGTGGCAGGTGGAGACAAGCACAAGACAGGTGAAACAGATCATGGTGTGACACCTGGTGGCAGGTGGAGACAAGCACAAGACCGATGAAACAGATCAGGGTGAGACATCCTGAAAGCACCGTTTGACTTCCAATGGTCGTACGGGCTCCCGAGCAAAATCAAAACATGCTTGATATTGTCCCCAATGTGAATTATTCCATGATTATCTTCTACAATAAAATAGGTAAATGTGAAAGCCTTGCGTCTTGTGAACGTGACATTAGAACTCCGAGTAGTGTGAAAGATAGTAGGTCTTTAGCTGTTGGAAATCATAAACTGGGAAAGAAGCTGTGTGTGTCTGTCTGTCTCTGTGTTTCTGCCTCTGTGTCTGTGCCTCTCTGTCTGTGCCTCTCTGTCTGTGCCTCTGTGTTTCTGCCTCTGTGTTTCTGCCTCTGTGTCTGTGCCTCTCTGTCTGTGCCTCTCCGTGTCTGTGCCTCTCCGTGTCTGTGCCTCTCTGTGTCTGTGCCTCTGTGTCTGTGCCTCTGTGTCTGTGCCTCTGTGTCTGTGCCTCTCTGTCTGTCGCTCTCTGTCTGTGCCTCTGTCTATGCCTCTGTCTGTGCCTCTGTGTCTGTCTGTGCCTCTCTGTCTGTTTCTGCCTCTCTGTCTGTGCCTCTCTGTCTGTGCCTCTCTGTCTATGCCTCTCTGTCTATGCCTCTCTGTCTGTTTCTGCCTCTCTGTCTATGCCTCTCTGTCTGTTTCTGCCTCTCTGTCTATGCCTCTCTGTCTGTGCCTCTCTGTCTGTTTCTGTCTCTGGGTCTGTGCCTCTGTGTCTTTGTCTCTGTGTCTGTGCCTCTGTGTCTGTGCCTCTGTGTCTGTGTCCATAAAATTGAGAGATGGGAAACCATGTTCCCTCATCAACACTGTATCAATGCACTGTGTTGATGTACTGTAGATTTACGGGCTTCGGACCTCCCAGACATGTCTGATGGTTTGTTTCAGGAGCATAATGACGGCCATCTGGATGTGAGGCAGCCGCTGTGGTGGGACTACACGGGGACCACACACGCTGCCTTCAGAAGGTATTCACATCCCTTGACTTTTTCCACATTTTGTTATTGTTACAGACTGAATTTAAAGTTGATTACATTTTGATTATTTTTTTCTTAGACTAGAATTATGTTTTTTTTTCTCAAAATGTTAACAAGTTAATAAAAATGAAAAGCTGAAATGTTTTGAGTCAATAAGTATTCGACCCCTTTGTTATGGCAAGCCTAAATTAATTCAGGAGTAACAATGTGCTTAACAAGTCACATAATATGTTGCATGGACTCTCTCTGTGTTCAATAATAGTGTTTAACATGATAGAGCTCCACCTTCTCTCCAGTCCAACCCAGGTAGTAGAGCTCCACCTTCTCTCCAACCCAGGAAGTAGAGCTCCACCTTCTCTCCAACCCAGGAAGTAGAGCTCCACCTTCTCTCCAACCCAGGTAGTAGAGCTCCACTTCTAGCCAGCCCAGGTAGTAGAGCTCCACCTTCTCTCCAGCCCAGGTAGTAGAGCTCCACCTTCTCTCCAGCCCAGGTAGTAGAGCTCCACCTTCACTCCAGCCCAACCCAGGTAGTAGAGCTCCACCTTCTCTCCAGCCCAGGTAGTAGAGCTCCACCTTCTCTCCAGCCCAGGTAGTAGAGCTCCACCTTCACTCCAGCCCAACCCAGGTAGTAGAGCTCCACCTTCTCTCCAGCCCAGGTAGTAGAGCTCCACCTTCTCTCCAACCCAGGAAGTAGAGCTCCACCTTCTAGCCAGCCCAGGTAGTAGAGCTCCACCTTCTCTCCAGCCCAGGTAGTAGAGCTCCACCTTCTCTCCAAAGAAGGTAGTAGAGCTCCACCTTCTAGCCAGCCCAGGTAGTAGAGCTCCACCTTCTCTCCAACCCAGGAAGTAGAGCTCCACCTTCTAGCCAGCCCAGGTAGTAGAGCTCCACCTTCTAGCCAGCCCAGGTAGTAGAGCTCCACCTTCTCTCCAACCCAGGAAGTAGAGCTCCACCTTCACTCCAACCCAGGAAGTAGAGCTCCACCTTCTCTCCAACCCAGGAAGTAGAGCTCCACCTTCTCTCCGGCCCAGGTAGTAAAGCTCCACCTTCTCAGTTCCTCGCTCCCCAAAACAGGTTGCTTGATTGAGCGATTTCATACTGTAAAAAAAAGTGTGATGATTGGATAACATTTTGAGGCCTCTTTTGTAGTGAGGTGATGGGACAGTTATATGTAATATTGCATTCTCATCACTTCGACCTTCAGTATTTACACAGAGGCTTGTTGTTTCCCACATCGGATAAACTCAGACTAATCTTGTACAGTCTACATCCCAAATGGCACCTCTACTTAATGTCAGGCTTAGGGGCAAGTCAGAAAGTACACCAACTACAGTCATCCTCAGTGCTTTTCAATGAGGCAAATTTATAATTGGAATTTGGAACTTTGAAATTGACAGGAATTGAAATGGAATTGACACCAACCCTGCCTTATAGTCCACACATGTTGCCCAGAGCCACTATATATATATAGGGAATAGGCTGTCATTTAAAAATGACCAGGTAGACTCTCCCTCACAGGTATGCCTTTAAATGACCAGGTAGACTCTCCCTCACAGGTATGCCTTTAAACGACCAGGTAGACTCTCCCTCACAGGTATGCCTTTAAACGACCAGGTAGACCGTCCCTCACAGGTATGCCTTTAAATGACCAGGTAGACTCTCCCTCACAGGTATGCCTTTAAACGACCAGGTAGACTCTCCCTCACAGGTATGCCTTTAAATGACCAGGTAGACTCTCCCTCACAGGTATGCCTTTAAACGACCAGGTAGACTCTCCCTCACAGGTATGCCTTTAAACGACCAGGTAGACTCTCCCTCACAGGTATGCCTATAAACGACCAGGTAGACTCTCCCTCACAGGTATGCCTTTAAATGACCAGGTAGACTCTCCCTCACAGGTATGCCTTTAAACGACCAGGTAGACTCTCCCTCACAGGTATGCCTTTAAATGACCAGGTAGGCTCTCCCTTACAGGTATGCCTTTAAATGACCAGGTAGACTCTCCCTCACAGGTATGCCTTTAAATGACCAGGTAGACTCTCCCTCACAGGTATGCCTTTAAATGACCAGGTAGACTCTCCCTCACAGGTATGCCTTTAAACAACCAGGTAGACTCTCCCTCACAGGTATGCCTTAAATAACCAGGTAGACTCTCCCTCACAGGTATGCCTTTAAATGACCAGGTAGACTCTCCCTCACAGGTATGCCTTTAAACGACCAGGTAGACTCTCCCTCACAGGTATGCCTTTAAATGACCAGGTAGACTCTCCCTCACAGGTATGCCTTTAAATGACCAGGTAGACTCTCCCTCACAGGTATGCCTTTAAATGACCAGGTAGACTCTCCCTCACAGGTATGCCTTTAAACGACCAGGTAGACTCTCCCTCACAGGTATGCCTTTAAATGACCAGGTAGACTCTCCCTCACAGGTATGCCTTTAAATGACCAGGTAGACTCTCCCTCACAGGTATGCCTTTAAACGACCAGGTAGACTCTCCCTCACAGGTATGCCTTTAAATGACCAGGTAGACTCTCCCTCACAGGTATGCCTTTAAATGACCAGGTAGACTCTCCCTCACAGGTATGCCTTTAAATGACCAGGTAGACTCTCCCTCACAGGTATGCCTTTAATGACCAGGTAGACTCTCCCTCACAGGTATGCCTTAAATGACCAGGTAGACTCTCCCTCACAGGTATGCCTTTAAACGACCAGGTAGACTCTCCCTCACAGGTATGCCTTTAAACGACCAGGTAGACTCTCCCTCACAGGTATGCCTTTAAATGACCAGGTAGACTCTCCCTCACAGGTATGCCTTTAAATGACCAGGTAGACTCTCCCTCACAGGTATGCCTTTAAACAACCAGTTAGACTCTCCCTCACAGGTATTGCCTTTAAATGACCAGGTAGACTCTCCCTCACAGGTATGCCTTTAAAAGACCAGGTAGACTCTCCCTCACAGGTATGCCTTTAAATGACCAGGTAGACTCTCCCTCACAGGTATGCCTTTTAAATGACCAGGTAGACTCTCCCTCACAGGTATGCCTTTAAACGACCAGGTAGGCTCTCCCTCACAGGTATGCCTTTAAACAACCAGGTAGACTTCTCCCTCACAGGTATGCCTTTAAATGACCAGGTAGACTTCTCCCTCACAGGTATGCCTTAAATGACCAGGTAGACTCTCCCTCACAGGTATGCCTTTAAACGACCAGGTAGACTCTCCCTCACAGGTATGCCTTTAAATGACCAAGTAGACTCTCCCTCACAGGTATGCCTTTAACGACCAGGTAGACTCTCCCTCACAGGTATGCCTTTAAATGACCAGGTAGACTCTCCCTCACAGGTATGCCTTTAAATGACCAGGTAGACTCTCCCTCACAGGTATGCCTTTAAATGACCAGGTAGACTCTCCCTCACAGGTATGCCTTTAAACGACCAGGTAGACTCTCCCTCACAGGTATGCCTTTAAACGACCAGGTAGACTCTCCCTCACAGGTATGCCTTTAAATGACCAGGTAGACTCTCCCTCACAGGTATGCCTTTAAATGACCAGGTAGACTCTCCCTCACAGGTATGCCTTTAAACAACCAGTTAGACTCTCCCTCACAGGTATGCCTTTAAATGACCAGGTAGACTCTCCCTCACAGGTATGCCTTTAAAAGACCAGGTAGACTCTCCCTCACAGGTATGCCTTTAAATGACCAGGTAGACTCTCCCTCACAGGTATGCCTTTAAATGACCAGGTAGACTCTCCCTCACAGGTATGCCTTTAAACAACCAGGTAGGACTCTCCCTCACAGGTATGCCTTTAAATAACCAGGTAGACTCTCCCTCACAGGTATGCCTTTAAATGACCAGGTAGACTCTCCCTCACAGGTATGCCTCTAAATGACCAGGTAGACTCTCCCTCACAGGTATGCCTTTAAACAACCAGGTAGACTCTCCCTCACAGGTATGCCTTTAAATGACCAGGTAGACTCTCCCTCACAGGTATGCCTTTAAACGACCAGGTAGACTCTCCCTCACAGGTATGCCTTTAAACGACCAGGTAGACTCTCCCTCACAGGTATGCCTTTAAATGACCAGGTAGACTCTCCCTCACAGGTATGCCTTTAAATGACCAGGTAGTCTCTCCCTCACAGGTATGCCTTTAAACAACAGGTAGACTCTCCCTCACAGGTATGCCTTTAAATGACCAGGTAGACTCTCCCTCACAGGTATGCCTTTAAATTACCAGGTAGACTCTCCCTCACAGGTATGCTTTTAAAAGACCAGGTAGACTCTCCCTCACAGGTATGCCTTTACTTTTCACAATAAGTCGTATGAGGGCACGGGTGACGTTTGTAAATCAGTGACTCGTTTGATTGAACCCCAGGATCACTGCCAGCCAGACACTTTAGCTACTCACCTCCAGGCTGTGTAAGGGCTATTTGACCAAGAAGGAGAGTGATGGAGTCCTGCATCAGATGACCTGGCCTCCACAATCACCAGACCTCAACCCAATTCAGATGGTTTGGGATGAGTTGGACCACAGAGAGAAGGAAAAGCAGCTAACAAGTGCTCAGCATATATGGGAACTTCGTCAAGACTGTTGGAAAGGCATTCCAGGTGAAGCTGGTTGTGAGAATGCAAGAGTGTGCAAAGCTGTCATCAAGGCAAAAGGTGGCTACTTTGAAGAACCTAACATCTAAAATATATTTTGATTTGTTTAACACTTTTTGGTTACTAAATGATTCCATATGTGTATTTCATAGTTTTGATGTCTTCAATATTATTCTACAATGTGGAAAATAGTAAAAATATAGAAAAACCCAAAGCCCAAACTTTTGACTGGTACTGTATATATATGAATAGAAACAGTGTGTACAGCAGTAGTTCTTTAGGATGGTGTGTATAGACAGTATAGACAGTATATGAATAGAAAAAGGTGTGTACAGCAGTAGTTATATAGGATGAGCCTTGACTAGAATACAGTATATGGATATAAAGTGGGTGAACCAGTAACATTATGAAAGTGACCAATGACTTGATAGTACACAAGGCAGCAATCTCTAACACGGAACCCAAACCGGCTACGCGCGTGCGCCATCATGCATAATGTATTTGTCCCCCCACACCAAACGTGATCACGCACGCAGGTTAAAATATCAAAACAACTCTGAACCAATTATATTAATTTGGGGACAGGTCGAAAAGCATTAAACCTTTATGGCAATTTAACTAGCTAGGTTGCACTTGCTAGATAATTTGTGCTATTTAGCTAGCTTTCTGTTGCTAGCTAATTTGTCCTGGGATTAACGTTAAACATTGAGTTGTTATTTTACCTGAAATGCACAAGGTCCTCTACTCCGACAATTAATCCACACATAAAACGGTCAACCAAATCGTTTCTAGTCATCTCTCCTCCTTCCAGGCTTTTCCTTCTCTGGACTTTATATTGCGATTGGCAACTTTCATAAATTAGGTGCATTACCGCCACCGACCTCGTTCGTCTTTCAGTCACCCACGTGGGTATAACCAATGAGGAGATGGCACTGGGTACCTGCTTCTATAAACCAATGAGGAGATGGGAGAGCAGGACTTGCATCGCAATCTGCGTCAGAAATAGAACTGACTTCTATTTTAGCCCTTGGCAACGCAGATGCTCGTTGGCGCGCGCGAGCAGTGTGGGTGCAATAATTGAATAAATAGATTTCTAAATTTATTTAGCAATGTTCGAGCACATGACGTGAGCGGTGTAGTCAGCCTGTTAGGTGCAGGGTAGAGTACCTGGTGGTAGCCACCTAGTAACAGTGACTAAGGTTCAGGGCAGGGTACTGGGTGGTAGCCGGCTAGTAACAGTGACTAAGGTTCAGGGCAGGATACTGGGCAGAGGCCGGCTAGTCTGATGGCCTGGAGATAGAAGCTGTTAACAGACACAGTGCACTACTTTTGACCAGAGTGATATGGTCCCAGTAAAATGGAACAACAGACATGTTTTTTTAGCATGCTAGTAGTAATACAGTAGACTACTGTCTTTACCTCATGCTTCAAACACTTTCTTCTTCATGAGTTCCCACAGGATCTCTGTCAGGATGAGGAGGTGGGAGGATGGATGGATGAGAAGGAGGGGGGGATGGATGGATGAGGAGGGAGGAGGAGGAGGGAGGGGACGGATGTGGAGGAGGGAGGATGGATGGATGAGAAGGAGGGGGGATGGATGGATGAGAAGGAGGGGGGATGGATGGATGAGAAGGAGGGGGGATGGATGGATGAGAAGGAGGGGGGATGGATGGATGAGGATGGATGGATGAGAAGGAGGGGGATGGACAGATGAGGAGGAGGGGGAGGAGGAGGAAGGGGGATGGACGGATTGTGAGCAAGACAAAGGAGCTGATCGTGGACAACAGGAAAAGGCGGGCCGAATAGGAGTGGGTGGGTTGAGAGTTTCAAGTTCCTTGGTGTCCACTCACCAACGAACTATCATTGTCCAAACACACCAAGACAGTCGTGAAGAGGGCACGACGAAATCTATTTCCCCTTCGGAGACTGAAAGATTTGGCATGGGTCCCCAGATCCTCAAAAGGTTCTACAGCTGCACCATCGAGAGCATCCTGACCAGTTGCATCGCCGCCTGGTATGGCAACTGCTCGGCATCTGACCGTAAGGCGCTACAGAGGGTAGTGCGTACGGCCCAGTACATCACTGTGGCCAAGCTTCCTGCCATCCAGGACCTATATAAAGCGGTGTCAGAGGAAAACCATAAAATTGTCAGAGACTCCAGTCACCCAAGTTATAGACTGTTCTCTGCTACCGCACGGCAAACAGTACCTGAGCGCCAAGTCCAGGACCAAAAGGCTCCTCAACAGCTTCTACCCCCCAGCCATAAGACTGCTGAACAATTCCTAAAATTGCCACCGGACTAATTACAATGACCCCCCCACCCCACCCCCCACTACTTTTGTACACTGCTCACTTTACCCCCACCTACATGTACAAGTGACCTCAACTAACCTTCACCCCCGCACATTGACTCTGTACCGGTACCCCTGTATATAGCCTCCACATTGACTCTGTACCGTAATACCCTGTCTATAGCCTCCACATTCACTCTCGGTACCGTACCTGTATATAGCCTCCACATTGACTCTGTACCGTAACACCCTGTATAGCCCACATTGATCGGTACTGTACCCCTGTAATAGTCTCCACTTGACTCTGGTACCGGTAACCCCTTATATAGCCTCCACATTGACTCTGTACTGTATACCCTGTATATAGCCTCCACACTGACTCGGTACCTGTACCCCCTGTATATAGTCTCCACATTGACTCTGGTACCGGAACCCTATATAGCCTCACAACATTGACTCTGTACTGTAATACCCTGTATATAGCCTCCCACCACGACTCGTACGGTAACCCCTGTATATAGCCT